>NW_027524413.1:0-32344 GCF_052094955.1 Ictidomys tridecemlineatus
GATCTTTCTGCAACCCAGTCTCGAAACTGTGCTATATGTAAAATTGCCTCTGCACCCCAGTCTCAAAACTCTGCTCTCTGTAACAGGCCTTCGGCACCCCACTCTCCAAAGTCTGCACTCTGTAACAGGCCTTCTGGACCAAAGTCTCCAACCTCTTTTCTCTGCAACGATCCTTCTTCACCTCAGTCTCCAACCTCTGCTCTCTGCAACAGTCCTTCTGCACCCCAGACTCCAACCTCTGCTCTCTGTAACGATCTTTCTGCAAAACAGTCTACAACCTCTACTCTCTGTAACAGTCCTTCTGCACCCCAGTCTCCATCCTCTGCTCTCTGTAACACTCCTACTGCACCCCAGTCTCAAATCGCTCCACTCTGTAAAAGTCCTTCTGCACCTCAGTCCAGTCTCCAGCCTCTGCTCTCTGTAATGAACTTTCAGCACCTCAGTCTCCAAACGCTGCTCCCTTAACAGGCCTTCTGAAACCTATTCTCCAACCTATGCTTTCTGGATCATTCCTTTTGCACACCAGTATCCTAACTCTGCTCTCTGTAACAATCCTTCTGCACCTGAGTCTCCAACCTCTTCTCTCTGAAACGGTCCGTCTGCACCCCAGTCTTTAAACTCTGTTCTCTGCATCAGTCCTTCTGCACCCCAGTCTCCAAACTCTACATTCCATATCAGTTATTCTGCACCCCAGTCTCCAAACTCTGCTCTCTGTACCAGCCCTTCTGCACCTCACTCTCCAACCTCTGCTCTTTGCAACAGTTCTTCTGCACCCCAGTCTCTATCCTCTGCTCTCTGTAAGATCCTTCTTCACCCCGGTCTCCAAACTTTGCTCTCTATAACAGTCCTTCTGCACCTCAGTCTCCAACTTCTGCTCTATGCAACATTCTTTCTGCACCCCAGTCTCCAACCTCTGTTCTCAGCAAAAGTCTTTATACACCCCAGGCTCCAAACTCTGCTCTCTGTAACAGTCCTTCTGTACCGCAGTCTCCAACCTCTGCTGTCTGTAACGGTCCTTCTACACCAGAGACACCAAACTCTAATTTCCACATCAGTTATTCTGCACCCCAGTCTCCAACCTCTACTCTCTGTAAAAGTCCTTCTGCACCTCAGTCTCCAACCTCTACTCTCTGCAACAGTCCTTCTGCACCCCAGTCTCCAAGCTCTTCTCTCTGCAACAGTCCTTCTACACCCTAGTCTTCAAACTCTGCTCTCAGCAACGATCCTTCTGCATCCCAGTCTCCAACATCTGCTCTCTGCAATAGTCCTTCTCAACCGCAGTCTCCAACCTCTGCTCTCCGCTACAGTCCTTCTTTACCCCAATCTCAAACCTCTGCTCTCTGCAATATTTCTTCTACACCCCAGTCTCCAACCAGTGCTCTCTGCAACTGTCCTGCTGCACCCCAGTCTCCAACTTCTGCTCTCTGTAACAGTCCTTCTGCACATCAGTGTCCAAACTCTGCTCTCTGTAAAAATTCTTCTTCACCTCAGTCTCCAAACTCTGTTCTCTGTAACAGGCCTTCAGCACCCCAGTCTCCAACCTCTGCTCTCTGTAACGATCTTTCTGCATCTCAGTCTCCAAACTCTGCTCTCTGTAACAGAACTTCTGCACACCATTCTCCAAACTCTGCTCTCTGTAATAGTTCTTCTAAACACCAGTCTACAACCCTGCTTTCTGTAACGCTCCTTCTTCATCCCAGTCTCCATCCACTTCTCTCTGTGACTCTCCTTCTGCACCCCAGTCTCCATCCTCTGCTCTCTGTAAGAATCCTTCTGCACCCCAGTCTCCATCCTCTGCTCTCTGTAAGAATCCTTCTGCACCCCAGTCTCCAACTGCTCCTCTCTGTAACAGTCCTTCTGCACCTCAATCTCCAACCTCTGCTCTCTGTAATGAACCTTCAGCACCTCAGTCTCCAACTGCTGCTCTCTGTAACAGGCCTTCTGAACCCCATTCTCCAACTTATGCTTTCTGGATCAGTCCTTTTGCACACCAGTATCCTACCTCCTCTCTCTGTAACAATCCTTCTGCACCTGAGTCTCCAACCTCTGCTCTCTGAAACGGTACGCCTGCACCCCACTCTCCAAACACTGTTCTCTGCATCAGACCTTCTGCACCCCAGTATCCAACATCTGCTCTCTGTAACAGGCCTTTTGTACCACAGTCTCAATACTGTGCTCTCTGTAACGGTCCTTCTGCACCCCAATTTCAAACCTCTTCTCTCAGCAACAGTCCTTCTGCACCCCAGTCTCCAACCTCTGCTCTCTGTAAGATCCTTCTTCACCCCGGTCTCCAAACTTTGCTCTCGATAACAGTCCTTCTGCGCCTCAGTCTCCAAACTCTGCTCTCTGCTATGGTCCTTCTGAACCCCAGTATCCAACCTCTGTTCTCTGAAACAGTCCTTCTGCACACCAGGCTCCAAACTCTGCTCTCTGTAACAGTTCTTCTATACCGCAGTCTCCAACCTCTGCTGTCTGTAACGTTCCTTCTGCACCCCAGTCTCCAAACTCTACATT
Source organism: Ictidomys tridecemlineatus (assembly GCF_052094955.1). Classification (NCBI taxonomy): domain Eukaryota; kingdom Metazoa; phylum Chordata; class Mammalia; order Rodentia; family Sciuridae; genus Ictidomys; species Ictidomys tridecemlineatus. Next base: position 2,515 of record NW_027524413.1, read on the forward strand.
CCATATCAGTTATTCTGCACCCCAGTCTCCAAACTCTGCTCTCTGTACCAGCCCTTCTGCACCTCACTTTCCAACCTCTGCTCTTTGCAACAGTTCTTCTGCACCCCAGTATCCATCCTCTGCTCTCTGTAAGATCCTTCTTCACCCCGGTCTCCAAACTTTGCTCTCTATAACAGTCCTTCTGCACCTCAGTCTCCAACTTCTGCTCTATGCAACATTCTTTCTGCACCCCAGTCTCCATCCTCTGTTCTCAGCAAAAGTCTTCCTACACCCCAGGCTCCAAACTCTGCTCTCTGTAACAGTCCTTCTGTACCGCAGTCTCCAACCTCTGCTGTCTGTAACGGTCCTTCTACACCAGAGACACCAAACTCTAATTTCCACATCAGTTATTCTGCACCCCAGCCTCCAACCTCTACTCTCTGTAAAAGTCCTTCTGCACCTCAGTCTCCAACCTCTGCTCTCTGCAACAGTCCTTCTGCACCCCAGTCTCCAAGCTCTTCTCTCTGCAACAGTCCTTCTACACCCTAGTCTTCAAACTCTGCTCTCAGCAACGATCCTTCTGCATCCCAGTCTCCAACATCTGCTCTCTGCAATAGTCCTTCTCAACCGCAGTCTCCAACCTCTGCTCTCCGCTACAGTCCTTCTTTACCCCAATCTCAAACCTCTGCTCTCTGCAACATTTCTTCTACACCCCAGTCTCCAACCAGTGCTCTCTGCAACTGTCCTGCTGCACCCCAGTCTCCAACCTCTGCTCTCTGTAACAGTCCTTCTGCACATCAGTGTCCAAACTCTGCTCTCTGTAAAAATTCTTCTTCACCTCAGTCTCCAAACTCTGTTCTCTGTAACAGGCCTTCAGCACCCCAGTCTCCTACCTCTGCTCTCTGTAACGATCTTTCTGCATCTCAGTCTCCAAACTCTGCTCTCTGTAACAGAACTTCTGCACACCATTCTCCAAACTCTGCTCTCTGTAATAGTTCTTCTAAACACCAGTCTACAACTCTGCTTTCTGTAACGCTCCTTCTTCACCCCAGTCTCCATCCACTGCTCTCTGTGACTCTCCTTCAGCACCCCAGTCTCCATCCTCTGCTCTCTGTAAGAATCCTTCTGCACCCCAGTCTCCAACCGCTCCTCTCTGTAACAGTCCTTCTGCACCTCACTCTCCAACCTCTGCTCTCTGTAATGAACCTTCAGCACCTCAGTCTCCAACTGCTGCTCTCTGTAACAGGCCTTCTGAACCCCATTCTCCAACCTATGCTTTCTGCATCAGTCCTTTTGCACACCAGTATCCTACCTCCTCTCTCTGTAACAATCCTTCTGCACCTGAGTCTCCAACCTCTGCTCTCTGAAACGGTACGCCTGCACCCCACTCTCCAAACACTGTTCTCTGCATCAGACCTTCTACACCCCAGTATCCAACCTCTGCTCTCTGTAACAGGCCTTCTGTACCACAGTCTCAAAACTGTGCTCTCTGTAACGGTCTTTCTGCACCCCAGTTTCCAACCTCTGCTCTCTACAACAGTCTTTCTGAACCCCAGTCTCCAACCTCTGCTGCCTGCAAAGTCCTTCTACACCCCGTCTCCAAACTCTACTATCTTCAACAGTCCTTCTGCACCCCAGTCTCCAACATCTGCTCTCTGTAACAATCCTTCTGTACCTCAGTCTCCAACCGCTGCTCTCTGCAACAGTCCTTCTGCATCTCAGTCTCCAACGTCTGCTCTCTACAACAGTCCATCAGCACCGCTGTCTCAAATTCTGGTCCCTGCAACAGTCATTCTACACCCCAGTCTCCAACGTCTCCTATCTACAACAGTCCTTCTGCACCTTAGTCTCCAAACTCTGCTCTCTGCAACGAACCTTCTGCACTCAGGTCTCCAACATCTGCTCTCTGCAACAGTCCTTCTGCACCTCATTCTGAAACTCTGCTCTCTGCAACGATCCTTCTTCACCTCAGTGCCCAAAATCTGATCTTTGCAATGTTTCTTCTGAACCCCAGTATTCAACCTCTGCTCTCTGTAACAATCCTTCTGCAACTCAGTATCCAACATCTGCTCTCTGAAAAAGTCCTTCTGAAAACCAGTCTCTAACATCTTCTCTCTGCAACACTCTTTCTGCTCCTCAGTCTGAAACATCTGCTCTCTGAAACGATCCTTGTGCACCCCAGTCTCCAAACTCTGCACTCTGAAACAGTTTTTCTTTACCCCAGTCTTCAACCTCTGCTCTCCATAACAGTCCTCCTGTAGTGCAGTCTCAAAAATCTTCTCTGTGTAACGGTCCTACTGCACCCCAGTCTCTAAACTCTGCTTTTTGTATCAGTCCATCTGCACCCCTGTCTCCAACCTCTGCTAACTGTAACAGTCCTTCTGCACCTCAGTCTCCAAACTCTGCTGTCTGCAACAGTTGTTCTGGACCCAAATCTAAAACCTCTGCTCCCTGCAACAGTCCTTCTGCACCTCAGTCTCCAACATTTGCTCTTTTTAAGATTCTTCCGCAACCCAGTATCCAAGCTCTGCCCTCTGTAACAATCCTTCTGAACCCCTTCTCCAACTCTGTTCTCTGTAACAGTCCTTCTGCACACCAGTCTCAATACTCTGCTTTCCACAAAGATCCTTCTGCACCCCAGTCTCCTTCCTTTTCTCTCTGCAACAGTCCTTCTCACCCCAGTCTCCAACCTCTGCTCTCTGTAACAGTCCTCCTGAAGTGCACTCTCAAAAATCTGCTCTATGTAACGGTCCTTCTGCACCTAAGTCTCCAATCTCTGCTCTCTGTAACAGTCCTTCTGCACCTCAGTCTCCAAACTCTGCTCACTGCAACAGTCCTTCTGCACCTCAGTCTGAAACCTTTGTTCTCTGCAAGGATTCTTCTGCACCCCAGTCTCAAAACTCTGCTCTCTGTAACAGTCCTTCTGCACCACAGTCTCCAACATCTGCTCTCTGTAACAGGCCTTTTGCACCCCATTCTCTAAACTCCGCTCTCTGTAATAGTGCTTCTTCACCTTAGTCTACAAACTCTGCTCTCTGCAACAGTCCTTCTCACCCTAGTCTCCAACCTCTGGTCTCTGTAAAAGTCCTCCTGTAGTGCACTCTCAAAAATCTGCTCTATGTAATGGTCCTTCTGCACCTAAGTCTCCAATCTCTGCTCTCTGTAACAGTCCTTCTGCACCTCAGTCTCCAAACTCTGCTCACTGCAACAGTCCTTCTGCACCTCAGTCTGAAAACTTTGTTCTCTGCAAGGATTCTTCGGCACCCCAGTCTCAAAACTCTGCTCTCTGTCACAGTCCTTCTGCACCACAGTCTCCAACTTCTGCTCTCTGTAACAGGCCTTTTGCACCCCATTCTCTAAACTCTGCTCTCTTTAATAGTGCTTCTTCAACTTAGTCTACAAACTCTGCTCTCTGCAACAGTCCTTCTTCACCCCAGTCTCCAAACTCTGCTCTTAGCAACGATCCTTCTGATTCCCAGTCTCCAACATCTGCTCTCTGCAACAGTCCTTCTGCACCCCAGGTCTCCAACCTCTGCTCTCCACTACAGTCCCTTCTTCACCCAGTCTCAAACCTCTGCGCTCTGCAACATTTCTTCTGCACCCCAGAATCCAACCAGTGCTCTCTGACAACTGTCCTGCTGCACCCCAGTCTCCAACCTCTGCTCTCTGTAGTGATCCTTCTACACCTAAGTCTCCAACCTCTGCTCTCTGAAACAGTCCTTCTGCACCCCAGTCTCCAAGCTCTGCTCTCTGTATCAGTCCTTCTGCACCTCAGTCTCCAACCTCTGCTCTCTGTAACAGGCCTTCTGAACCCCATTCTCCAACCTCTGCTTTCTGGATCAGTCCTTTTGCACACCATTATCCTACCTCTGCTCTCTGTAACAATCCTTCTGCACCTGAGTATCCAACCTCTGCTCTCTGAAACGGTCCGTCCACACCCCAGTCTCAAAACTCTGCTCTCTGTAACGGTCCTTCTGAACCCCAGTCTTCAACCTCTGCTCTCTGCAACAGTTCTTCTGCACTCCAGTCTCCAAAGTATGCTGCCTGCAAAAGTCCTTCTACACCCCAGTCTCCAAACTCTGCTATCTGCAAAAGTCCTTCTGCACCCCAGTCTCCAAACTCTGCTCTCTGTAACAATCCTTCTGTACCTCAGATTCCAAAATCTACTCTCTGTAACAGTCCTTCTGCATCTCAGTCTCCAACCTCTGCTCTCTGCAAGAGTCCTTCAGCACCGCTGTCTCAAATTCTGGTCCCTGCAACAGTCCTTCTACACCCCAGTCTCCAACCTCTGCTATCTGCAACAGTCCTTCTGCACTTTTGTCTCCAACCTCTGCTCTCTGCAACGAACCTTCTGCACCCCACCCTCCAACATCTGCTCTCTGCAACAGTCCTTCTGCACCTCAGTCTGAAAACTCTGCTCTCTGCAATAGTCCTTCTTCACCCCAGTCTCTGATATCTGCTATCTGCAACAGTCCTTCTTCACCTCAGTTCCCAAACTCTGATCTCTGAAATAGTCTTTCTGAACCCCAGTGTTCAACCTCTGCTCTCTGTAACAATCTTTCTGCACCTCAGTCTCCAAAATCTGCTCTCTGAAAAAGTCCTTCTGCACCCCAGTCTCTAACATCTGCTCTCTGCCACAGTCCTTCTGCACCTCAGTCTGAAAACTCTGCTCTCTGAAACGATCCTTGTTCACCCCTGTCTCCAATCTCTGCACTCTGAAACAGTCTTTCTCCACCCCTGTCTCCAACCTCTTCTCTCTGTAACAGTCCGCCTCTAGTGCAGTCTCCAAAATCTTCTCTCTGTAACGGTCCTACTGCACTTTAGTCTCTAACGTCCGCTTTCTGTATCAGTCCATCTGCACCCCTGTCTCCAAACTCTGCTCTCTGTAACAGTCCTTCTGCACCTCAGTCTCCAAACTCTTCTGTCTGCAACAGTCCTTCTGGACTCAAGTCTAAAACCTCTGCTCCCTGCAACAGTCCTTCTGCACCTCAGTCTCTAACCTCTACTCTCTGTAACAGTCCTTCTGAACCTCAGTCTCCAACATTTGCTCTTTGTAAGATTCTTAGCCAACCCACTATCCAAACTCTGCCCTCTGTAACAATTCTTTTGAAGCCCTTCTCCAAACTCTATTTTTGTAACAGTCCTTCTGCACACCAGTCTCAATACTCTGCTTTCCACAAAAATCCTTCTGCACCCCATTCTCCTTCCTCTGCTCTCTACAAGAGTCCATCTCCACACCAGTCTCCAAACTCTGCTCTCTGTAACAGTCCTCCTATAGTGCACTCTCAAAAATTTGCTCTATGTAATGGTTCTTCTGAATCCAAGTCTCCAATCTCTGCTCTCTGTAACAGTCTTTCTGCACCTCAGTCTCCAAACTCTGCTCTCTGCAACAGTCCTTCTGCACCTCAGTCTGAAAACTTTGTTCTCTGCAAAGATCCTTCTGGACCCCAGTCTCAAAACTCTGATCTCTGTAACAGTCCTTCTGCACCCCAGTCTCCAACCTGTGCTCTCTGTAACAGGCCTTTTGCACCCCATTCTCCAACCTCTGCTCTCTGTAATAGTACTTCTTCATCTCAGTCTACAAACTCTGCTCTCGGAAACAGTCCGTCTTCACCCCAGTCTCCAAACTCTTCTTACTGTATCACTCCATCTGCACCACAATTTCCAACATCTGCTCTCTGTAAGAGTCATTCTGCACCTTAGTCTACAAACTCTGCTCTCAGCAACAGTCCTTTTGCACCCAAATCTCCAACATCTGCTTTCTGCAAAAGTCCTTCTGCACCAAATCTCCAATCTCTGCCTCTGTAACAGTCCTATGTAACCCAGCCTCTAACCTCTGCTCTCTGCCACAGTCCTTCTGTACCCCAATGTTAACATGTGCTCTCGGCTACAGTCCTTATACACCGCAGTGTCCAGCCTCTGCTCTCTGCAACAGTCCCTCTGCAACACAGTCTCCAACATCTGCTCTCTGGAAAAATTTTTCTGCACCTCAGTCTCCAACCTCTACTCTCTTCAACGGTCCTTCTGCACCTCAGTCTCCAAAAACTACTCTCTGTAAATGTATTTCTGAACCCCTTGTCCAAACTCTGCTGTCAGTAACAGGCCTTCTGTACCCAGGTGTCCAACCTCTGTTCTTTATAACAATCCTTCTTCAACCCAGTCTCCAACCTCCGCTCTCTATAATGATCCTTCTGCACCTCATTCTCCAAACTCTACTCTCTGTAAAAGTACTTCTGCACCCCTTTTCCAAACTCTGCTCTCCGTAAAAGGCCTTCTGCACCCCAGTCTTCGACCTCTTTTCTCTTTTTTTTAATTTTTTTTTATTGTTGGTCGTTCAAAACATTACACAGTTCTTAATACATCATCTTTCACAGTTTGATTCAAGTGGGTTATGAACTCCCAACTTTACCTCGTATACAGATTGCTGTATCACATCAGTTACACTTCCATTGATTGACATATTTCTTTTCTAGTGTCTGATGTATTCTGCTGTCAGTCCTGTTCTCTACTATCCCCTCTCCCCTCCCCTCCCCTCCCCTTTTCTCTCTCTACCCCTTCTACTGTAAATCATTTCTTCCATTTGTATTATCTTGTCTTACCCCTCCTTTCCTCTTATATATCATTCTCACTCCCTTTCCCTGCCACCTCTCATCCCTATTTAATGTAAATCTTCTTCTCAAGCTCCTCGTCCCTACCCTGTCCTTGTTTACTCCCCTTATATCAAAGGGGTAATTTGGTATTTGTTTTTTAACGATTGACTAGCTTCACTTAGCATAACTTGCTCTAATGCCATCCATTTCCCTCCAAATTCTATGATTTTTTCGTTTCTTAATGCAGAGTAATACTCCATTGTGTATAAATGCCACATTTTTTTTATCCATTCATCAATAGAATGGCATCTAGGTTGGTTCCACAATCTTGCTATCGTGAATTGTGCTGCTATGAACATCGATGCAGCAGTGTCCCTGGAGCATGCTCTTTTTAAGTCTTTAGGGAATAGACCAAGAAGGGGAATAGCTGAGTCAAATGTTGACTCCATTCCCAGCTTTCCAAGAAATCTCCATACTGCTTTCCAAATTGGCTGCACCAATTTGCAGTCCCACCAGCAATGAACAAGAGTGCCCTTTTCCCCGCATCCTCTCCAGAACGTATTGTTGTTTTACTTCCTAATGGCTGCCCATCTTACTGGAGTGAGATGGTATCTTAGGGTAGTTTTGATTTGCATTTCTCTGACTGCTAGCGATGGTGAGCATTTCTTCATGTACTTATTGATTGATTGTATGTCCTCCTCTGAGAAGTGTCTATTCAGGTCCTTGGCCCATTTATTGATTGGGTTATTTGTTATCTTATTGTCTAATTTTTTGAGTTCTTTGTATATTCTGGTTATTAGGGCTCTATCTGAAGTGTGTGGATTAAAGATTTGTTCCCAGGATGTAGGCTCCCTATTTATCTCTCTTATTGTTTCTTTTGCTGAGAAAAAAACTTTTTAGTTTGAGTAAGTCCCATTTGTTGATTCTAGTTGTTAACTCTTGCGCTATGGGTGTCCTATTGAGGAATTTGGGGCCCGATCCCACAGTATGTAGATCGTAGCCAACTTTTTCTTCTATCAGATGCCGTGTCTCTGATTTAATATCAAGCTCCTTGATCCATTTTGAGTTAACTTTTGTGCATGGCGAGAGATAGGGATTCAGATTCATTTTGATGCAAATGGATTTCCAGTTTTCCCAGCACCATTTGTTGAAGATGCTATCCTTCCTCCATTGCATGCTTTTAGCCCCTTTATCAAATATAAGGTAGTTGTAGTTTTGTGGATTGGTTACTGTGTCCTCTATTCTGTACCATTGGTCCACCCGCCTGTTTTGGTACCAGTACCATGCTGTTTTTGTTACTATAGCTCTGTAGTATAGTTTGAAGTCTGGTATCGCTATACCGCCTGATTCACACTTCCTGCTTAGCATTGTTTTTGCTATTCTGGGTCTTTTATTATTCCATATGAATTTCATGATTCTTTTATCTATTTCTACAAGAAATGCTGTTGGGATTTTGATTGGTATTGCATTGAACTTATAGAGAACTTTTGGTAATATCGCCATTTTGATGATGTTAGTTCTGCCTATCCATGAGCGGGGTATATTTCTCCATCTTCTAAGGTCTTCTTCTATGTCTTTCTTTAGGGTTCTGTAATTTTCATTATATAAATCTTTCACCTCTCTTGTAAGGTTGATTCCCAAGTATTTTATTTTTTTGGGGGGGATATTGTGAATGGAGTAGTTGTCTTCATTTCCGTTTCAGAGGATTTGTCGCTGATATACAGGAACGCCCTTTGATTTATGTGTGTTGATCTTATATTGTGCCACTTTGCTGAATTCATTTATTAGCTCTAATAGCTTCTTTGTAGACCCTTTTGGGTCTGCTAGGTATAGGATCATATCATCTGCAAATAGTGATAATTTAAGTTCTTCTTTTCCTATTTTTTATGCCTTTAATTTCTTTCGTCAGTCTAATTGCTCTGGCCAGTGTTTCAAGGACTATGTTGAAACAGAAGTGATGAGAGAGGGCATCCCGTCTTGTACCAGATCTTAGAGGAATGCCTTCAATTTTTCTCCATTCAGAATGATGCTGGCCTGTGCTTATCATAGATTGCTTTTACAATGTTGAGGTATGTTCCGGTTATCCCTAATTTTTCTAGAGTTTTGAAGATAAAGGGATGCTCTACTTTGTCGAATGCTTTTTCTGCATCTATCGAGATGATCATATGGTTCTTATTTTTAAGTCTATTGATGTGGTGAATAACATTTATTGATTTCCGTATATTGAACCAGCCTTGCATCCCAGGGATGAATCCTACTTGATCATGGTGTATAATTTTTTTTGATATGTATTTGAATCGGATTCGCCAGAATTTTATTGAGGATTTTTGCATCTAGGTTCATAGAGATATTGGTCTGTAGTTTTCTTTTTTTGAAGTGTCTTTGTCTGGTTTCGGAATCAGGGTGATGTTGGCCTCATAGAATGAATTTGGAAGTTCTCCCTCTTTTTCTATTTCCTGAAATAGCTTGAAAAGTATTGGTGTTAGTTCCTCTTTAAAGGTTTTGTAAAACTCTGCTGTATACTCATCCGGTCCTGGGCTTTTCTTAGTTGGTAATCTTTTGATGGTTTCTTCTATTTCCTCTATTGTTATTGGTCTGTTTAGGTTGTCTATATCCTCCTGATTCAATCTGGGCAGGTCATAAGACTTAAGGAATTTATCTATGCCTTCACTATCTTCTATTTTATTGGAGTATAAGGATTCAAAATAATTTCTGATTATCTTCTGTATTTCTGAAGTGTCTGTTGTGATATTGCCTTTTTCATCCCGTATGTTAGTAATTTGAGTTCTCTCTCTTCTTCTCTTCGTTAGCATGGCTAAGGGCCTGTCAATTTTATTTATTTTTTCAAAGAACCAACTTTTGGTTTTGTCAATTTTTTCAATTGTTTCTTTTGTTTCAATTTCATTAATTTCAGCTCTGATTTTAATTATTTCTTGCCTTCTACTTCATTTGCTGTTGTTTTGCTCTTCTTTTTATAGAATTTTGAGATGAAGTAAGAAATCATTTATTTGTTGGTTTTTTTTTTTTTTTTTTTTTTTTTTTTTTTAGGAATGAACTCCAAGCGATGAATTTTCCTCTTAGAACTGCTTTCAATGTGTCCCATAGATTCCGATATGTTGTGTCTGTGTTTTCATTTAACTCTAGGAAGTTTTTAATTTCCTCCTTGATGTCTTCTAAAACCCATTGATCATTCAGTATTCTATTGTTCATTCTCCAAGTGATGCTTGATGTTTCCTTCTTTCTTTTATCATTGATTTTCAGTTTTATTCCATTATGATCAGATAAGATGCATGGTATTATCTCTACCCCTTTATATTGTCTAAGAGATGCCCTGTGACATAATATATGGTCTATTTTTGAGAAGGTTCCATGTGCTGCTGAGAAAAAGGTGTAACTACTTGATGTTGGGTGGTATAGTCTATATATGTCAATTAAGTCTAGGTTGTTAATTGTGTTATTGAGTTCTATAGTTTCCTTATTTAACTTTTGTTTGGAAGATCTGTCCAGTGGTGAGAGAGGTGTGTTAAAATCTCCCATGATTATTGTATGGTGATCTATTAGACTCTTGAACTTGAGAAGAGTTTGCTTGATGAACACAGCTGCACCATTATTGGGGGCATATATATTTATGATTGTTATGTCTTGTTGGTGTATGGTTCCCTTGAGCAGTATGAAGTGTCCTTCTTTATCCCTTTCAATTAACTTTGGCTTAAAATCTATTTTATTAGATATGAGTATGGACACTCCTGCTTGTTTCCGCAGTCCATATGAGTGGTATGATTTTTCCCAACCTTTCACCTTCAGTCAATGAATATGTTTTCCTATCAGATGCGTCTCCTGTAGGCAGTATATTGTTGGGTCTTGTTTTGTGATCCATTCAACTAGCCTGTATCTCTTAATTGGTGAGTTTAAGCCATTAACATTTAGGGTTATTATTGAGATATGGTTTGTTCTTCTAGCCATATTTGTTTATTGATGTTACTAAACCTGATTTGTTATTCTCTTTGACTACTTTCCCCCCTTTACTGTCCTACCTCCCATTGTTGGTTTTCAATGTTATTGTCCATTTCCTCTTCTTGTAATGTTTTGCAAAGGATTTTTTGAAGAGATGGTTTTCTAGCTGTGAATTCTTTTAACTTTTGTTTATCGTGGAAGGTTTTAATTTCATCTTCCATCCTGAAGCTTAATTTCGCCGGATACACGATTCTTGGTTGGAACCCATTTTCTTTCAGTGTTTGAAATATGTTATTCCAGGATCTTCTAGCTTTCAGAGTCTGTGTTGAGAGATCAACTGTTATCCTGATTGGTTTGCCCCTAAATGTAATCTGCTTTCTTTCTCTTGCAGCTTTTAAAATTCTCTCCTTATTCTGTATGTTGGACATCTTCATTATAATGTGTCTAGGTGTGGATCTCTTATGATTTTGCACATTCAGCATCCTGTAGGCTTCTAGGATTTGGGATTCTGTCTCATTCTTCAAGTCTGGGAAGTTTTCTTATACTATTTCACTGAATAGACTGTTTATTCCTTTGGTATGGAGCTCTGTTTCTTCTTGTATCCCAATGACTCTTAAATGTGGTCTTTTGATATTGTCCCATAATTCTTGGATGTTCTGCTCATGGTTTCTTAGCAGACTTGTTGAGCTGCCTATGTTCTTTTCCAGTTGAAATACTTTGTCTTCATTGTCTGATGTTCTCTCTTCTAAGTGATCTACTATGATGGTAGTATTCTCAATTGAGTTTTTAAGTTGGTTTATTGTTTCCTGCATTTCTAGGATTTCTATTTGTTTGTTTTTTATTACCTCTATCTCCCTGTGAAATTGATCTTTTGCTTCCTGGGTTTGTTTGTCAATGTGATCTTTCATTGTCTGATTTTGCGATTTTGCTGTCTCATGTCTTCCTTGAGACTCCAGATCATCTGAAGCATATATATCCTGAACTCTTTATCTGACATTCCATCTGTTGCAGCTATTACCTCTTCTAAAGTTGATTTGACCTGCATTGCTTGTGGTCCTTTCTTTCCTTGTCTTTTCATGCTGCTCACGTTTCTTTCTGCTTGGTGAAACTGTTGTGTTTATGAGTTTTTCCCCCTAATTATTTATATTGCTCTTGTATAGTTGAAAAATCTCCCTTGCAGGGCGTGTAGTGGCTGTGCTCCTTCTCTAGTTGGGGTGATCACAATACTGCGCTGGCAGGCCTCTAGGCCTGCTCTGCCGGTTGTTCGCAGGTCTGCCCACCCTGCAGGAGCGAGTGGCGGCTCTGCTCTGCCCCCCCTCCAATTGTGGAGATATGACTATCACCCCCTCGAGTCGTTGGGCCTGATCCGGATGCAGGCGGCTGCTCTGCTCTGCCCCCCTACTCCAATTGCAGTGGCGTATCTACCATGCTGGCAGGCCTCTAGGCCTGTTCCTTTGGTGGGTCTCAGGTCTGCCTGACTCTGGCAGTAAGGGGAGTTGGTTGTCGAGAGTTCTTTGGTCCTTGCGGTCACGCCCACAGAGAGATTTTGAAGTTTCTCGGTTGTTCGCCAGGTGGGCGGGGCTATTAGCAGAGCTCGGAGGGCATGGCCATGTGCGGGGCCATGCGGGGACCCTTCTAGCTGAGTCAGGCCACCAGGAGCCACGTGAAGAGCGGGGTAGCTGTGTCTGCGTGGTTAAGATCCGGGCGGGTTGTTTGGCTGTTCGCCAAGCGAGAGCAGGGCCTCCCGGGAGAGCCGATATGGCGGAGGCGTCTGCCGGTTTGGGCTGCCACTCCGCTCCGGGCCGCCGCCACTTTCAGAAGCTGCTGGTGGTTGCGGGATTGGACCTCTGCGCCCGCCGGGGGGGCCACCTGTAGAGCCGGGTAGCTGCGACCACGTGATTAGGAATCGGGCAGGTGAGGCAGCTGTTCCCAGAGTGAGCACTAGGCCTCCCAGGGGAGCCCGGATGGCGGAGGCCGAATTCCGGTTCGGGTGGGGCTGGCTAAGTCGCTCCGGGTGACTGCTGCTTGCAAAAGCGGTTGCTGTTTGCAGGAGTTGATTTCTGCAACCGCCGCGGGGCCACCTGTCTAGCCGGGTAGCTGTGGCCGCGTGGTTAGGGACCGGGTTGGTGATGCGGCTGCTCCCAGAGTGAGCACTAGGCCTCCCAGGGGAGCCCGGATTCCGGAGGCCGAATTCCGGTTCGGGCGGGGCTGGCTAAGTCGCTCCGGGTGTCCGCCGCTTGCAAAAGCGATTGCTGTTTGCAGGAGTTGATTTCTGCACCCACCGCGGCGCTACCTGTAGAGCCGGGTAGCTGTGGCCGCATGGTTAGGAACCGGGCGGGTGATGCGGCACCTCCCAGAGCAAGAGCTAAGCCTCCCGGGGGAGCCGCTTGCGGGAGCGGCTGATGGCTGCGGGACTAGATCTCTGTGCCCGCTTGGCCATCCAAGATCCACTTCTCTGGGACAAACTGTCACTTCCAATAAACCTACCAGTTCATGGCAGCTCTCTTCTTAAGGGAATTATGCTAGAAGTTCCTCCATAGGTAGGCTGCTGCTGTTCTGATGGGTCTTTCTTATCCGGTTAAAGTGGAGACGTTAGAATCGCTGCTTCCTCGCCGGCCGCCATGTTAAATCCCCCAGAGTAGGCCCAGTATGGATCCCCTGAAGCCTTGCGTCTGCGGATCTGCTCTGAGCTGCTGTGTCTGCTGTCATACAGGGTCCCGACGTAGCCTTCAGTCAAGGCGGGGAAGCACACCACATAATGGAGCACGGAACTGGTGATTTTCAGGAACAAAATCCACCAACACGGTTCCAGTAACCTCCGCATGTCCGAAAACGCACATCGAAAAGAAGAAAGCAAGGGGGGGTAAACTTGTTGAATAAGTTCTTGCTTCCTTGCGGGCCTCCGCTAAGCCTGGGCGCTTTCCCGGCTGGCCAGCTCCACAGGCCCCCCACGCTCAGCGGCGAGTCCCCCTGGAATCTGGGAAGCCGCCGAGCGCCCCCCCCCCCCGAAAATCTCAAAAAGTGACTTAGGATGCAAAGCCACTCTGGGGACGATCCTCTCAGCGGAGAAGGGCTGGTTGCCGTTCAAACAAGAGCGAGCGGAGGGGGCAGGGCGAGAAATGGGCGGACGGCGATGATGCCCGGGGCCCAGGGCAGGCAGGGACCGCGGGCGGCGACGGAGAGCAGCCGAGGATCTCCAACTTGAGTCGTCAGCACAGCACAGCCAGAGAGCCGGCGGGCGGCGGCAGACTGATCATGGTGCGGTGTCTCCAGGCGTCAGGCAGGCAGCTCCTTCCAGGGCCTGGAGAAGGAAGGAGGCATGTTTGCAATCGGGGAAGGGGAGGGCAGAGGAGGGGGATCGAAGGGCCCCCCCAGAATAGAAACGGCCAGAGGAAATGCAGGAAAACACAAAGGATCTCAGAGGGGCACTGGGGCGAGGGCGCCTTCAGTCCATGCTCCTGAAAGTTGTGGCTCCGGCGCAGGCTGGGGAGGAATCGGGAGAGCGGGGCTGGAAACTGGCCATGCCTCCATACAGGAAATAACATCGACCTCTTTTATCTATAACAATCCTTCTGCACCCCAGTCTCCAACCTCTGCTCCCTACAACGATCCTTCTGCACCCCAGTCTCCAACGTCTGCTCTCTGCAACAGTCCTTCTTCACCCCAGTCTCCAACCTCTGCTCTCTGCAATGATCCTTCTGCACCCCAGTCTCCAACATCTGCTCTATACAACAGTCCTCCTGCACCATAGTCTCCAAACTCTGCTCTCTGTAAGATCCTTCTGCACTCCAGTTTCCAAACTCTACTCTCTGTAACATTCTTTCTCCACCCCAGTCTTTAACCTCTGTTTCCTGCAAGTGTCCTGCGGCACCCCAGTCTCCAACCTCTGTCCTCTGCAACAGTCCTTCTGCTCCCCAGTCTCAAACCTCTGCTCTCCGTAACGGTCCTTCAGCACCCCAGTCTTCAAACTTTGCTTTCGGTATCAGTACTTCTGACCCTCAGTCTCAAACCTCTGCTCTCTGTAACTATCCTTCTGTACCTCAGTCTCCATCCTGTGCTCTCTGTAACATTCCTTCTGCACCCCAGTCTCCAACCTCTGCTCTCTGTAACAGTTTTTCTATACCGAAGTCTTCAAACTCTGGTCTCTGTAAGCAGCCTACTGAACCCCAATTTCCAACCTCTGCTTTCTGTAACAGTCATTCTGCACCTCAGTCTCCAAACTCTGCTCTCTGTAACAGTGCTTATACAACTCATTCTCCAACCTCTGCTCTCTGTAACAGTCCTGCTGCACCTCAGTCTGACACCTCTGCTCTCTGCATGATCCTTCTGCACCCCAGTCTCTAAACACTGCTCTCTGTAACAGTCCAACTGCGCCTCAGTCTCCAACCTCTGCTCTCTGTAAGATCCTTCAGCAACTGAGTCACCAAACTCTGCTCTCTATAACAGTCCTTCTACACCCCAGTCTCCAACCTCTCCTCTCTGTAACAGGCCTTCTGCACGCCAGTCTCCAAACTCTTCTCTCTGTAGCAGACCTTCTGCACCCCAGTCTCCAAAATCTGCTCTCTGCAATGATCCTTATGCACCGCAGTCTCCAACCTCTGCTCCCTGCAATGATTCAACTGCACCCCAGTCTCAAACCTCTGATCTCTGCAACTGTCCTTCTGCACCTCAATCTCCAAATTCTGCTCTCTGTAAGATCCTTCTGCACCCCTGTATCCAACCTCTGCTCTCTGTAACAGTCGTTCTGCATCCGAGTCTCCAACTTCTGCTTTCTGTAACAGTCCTTCTGCACCCCAGTCTCCAAACTCTGCTCTCTACAACATTCCTTCTGCACCCGAGTTACCAAAATCTGCTCTCTGAAACAGTCTTTCTGCACCTCAGTTTCAAACATCTGCTTTCTGCAAGAATTCTTCTGCACCTCAGTCTCAAATCTCTACTCTCTGTAACGACCCTAATTCACCCCAGTTTCCAACCTCTGCTCTCTGTAACAGTCCTTCAAAACCTCAGTCTCCGAACTCTGCTCTCTGTAACATCCTTCTGCAACCCAGTCTTTAAACTCTTCACTTTGTAACAGTCCTTCTGCACAAAAGTCTCCAACCTCTGCTCTCTGTAACAGGCATTCTGCACCCCAGTCTCCAACCTCTTCTCTCTGCAACGATTCTACTCCACCCCAGTCTCCAACATCTGCTCTCTGCTACAGTCCTTTTGCACCCCAGTCTCCAAACTCTGCTCTCTGTAAGATCCATCTGAACCCCAGTCTCCAAACTCTACTCTCTGTAACAGTCCTTCTGAACCCCAGTCTCCAAACTCTGCTCTCTCTAACAGTCCTTCTGAACCTCGGTCTCCAACCTCTGCTCTCGGTAACATTACTTCTGCACCTCAGTCTTCAACCTCTGCTCTCTGTATCAGTACTTCTGCACCCCAATCTCCAAACTCTGCTCTCTGTAACATTCCTTCTGCACCTCAGTCTCCAACCTCTACTCTTTGCGACAGTTCTTCTGCACCCCAGTCTCCCACCTCTGCTATCTGCAACAGTCCTTCTGCATCCCAGTCTCCAACATCTGCTCTCTGTAACAATCTTTCTACACCTCAGTCTCCAACCTCTACTCTCAGTAACAGTCGTTCTGCACCTCAGTCTCCAACCTCTGCTCGGTGTAAGATCTTTCTGCAACCCAGTCTCTAAACTCTTCCCTCTGTAACAGTCCTTCTGCACCCTTTCTCCAAACTGTTCTCTCTGTAACTTGGCTTCTGCACCCAAGTCTCCAACCTCTGTTCTCTGTAACAGTCCTTCTGCACCCCAGTCTGAAACCTCTGCTCTCTACGAGAATATTTCTTCACCACAGTCTCCAACGTCTACTCTCTGCAAAAGTCCTTCTGCAACCATGTCTCAAACAACTCCTCTCTGCAACAGTCCTTCTGCACCTCAGTCTGAAAACTCTGTGCTCTGCAATGATCATTCTGCAGCCCAGTCTCCAAACTCTGCTTTCTGTAACAGTCCTGCTGCACCTCAGTCTCCAAACTCTGCTCTCTGTAACAGTCCTTCTGCACCCCAGTCTCCAACCTCTGCTCTCTGTAACAGGCCTTTTGAACCCCAATCTACAACCTCTACTCTCTGTAACATTCCTTCTGCACCTCACTCTCCAACCTCTGCTCTCTGCAACAGTCTTCTGCCCCTCAGTATCCAAGCTCTGCTCTCTGCAACGATCTTTCTGCACCTCAGTCTCCAAAGTCTGCTCTCTGCAACACTCCTTCCGCACCCCAGTCTCCAACCTCTGCTCTCTTTTAGATCCTTCTGCACACCAGTTTTTAAACTCTGTTCTCTATAACATTCCTTCTACATCCCAGTCTTCAACTTCTGCATTCTGCAACGATCCTGTAGCACCCCAGTCTACAACCTCTGTTCTCTACAACAGTCCTTGTGCTCTCCAGTTTCCAACCTACGCTCTCTGTAACAGTCCTTCTGTACCGCAGTCTCGAACCTCTGCTCTCTGTAATGGTTCTTCTGCACCCCAGTCTTCAAACTCTGTTGTCTGTAACAAGCCTTCTGCACCCCAGTCTCCAAACTCTACTCTCTGTAACAGGCCTTCTGCATCCCAGTCTCTAAACCCTTCTCTCTGCATCGATCCTTCTGCACCCAAGTGTCAAACATCTGCTCCTTGCAACAGTTCGTCTGCACCCCAGTCACAAACCTCTGCTCTTTGTAAGATCCTTCTGCATGCCAGTCTCCAAACTCTGCTCTCTGTAACAGTCCTTATGCACTCCAGTCTCAAACCTCTGCTCTCTGCAACAGTCCATTTGCACCCCAGTCTTCAAACTCTGCTCTCTGTAAGATCCAACTGAACCCTAGTATCCAACCTCTGCTCTCTGTAACAGTCCTTCTGCACCTCAGTCTTCAACCTCTGCTCTCTGCAACAGTCCATCTGCACTCCAGTCTACAACATCTGCTCTCTGCAACAGTCCTTCTACACTCTAGTTTCCAACCTCCGCTCTCTGCAACAGTCCTTCTGCACCCCCATCTCCAACCTCTGCACTCTGTAACAGTTTTTCTATACCGCAGTCTCCAAACTCTGGTCTCTGTAACGGTTCTTCTGCACCCCAATTTCCAACTTCTAGTTTCTGTAACAGTCTTTCTGCACCTCAGTCTCCAAACTCTGCTCTCTGTAGCAGGCCTTCTGCACCCCAGTCTTCAAAATCTGCACTCTCCAAGGATCTTTCTGCACCCCAGTCTCCAACCTCTGCTCTCTGCAATGATCCTACTGCACCGCAGTCTCAAACCTCTGATCTCTGCAACAGTCCTTCTGCACCCCAGTCTCCAAACTCTCCTCTCTGCAACTATCTTTCTGGACCCCAGTCTTTAACCTCTGCTCTCTGTAATAATCCTTCTGCACCAGGTCTCCAAACTCTGCTCTGTGTAAAATCCTTCTGCACTCCAGTTTTCAAACTCTGCTCTCTGTAACATTCTTTCTCCACCCCAGTCTTTAACCTCTGCCTTCTGCAAGTGTCATGCGGCACCCCAGTCTCTAAACTCTGTCCTCTTCAACAGTCCTTTTGCTCCCCAGTCTCCAAACTCTGCTCTCAGTACCGGTCTTTAAGCACCCCAGTCTTCAAACTCTGCTTTCTGTATCAGTCCTTTTGAACCTCAGTCTCAAACCTCTGCTTTCTGTATCTATCCTTCTGCACTTCAGTCTCCAACCTTTGCTCTCTGTAACATTCCTTCTGCACCCCAGTCTCCAACCTCTGCTCTGTGTAACAGTTTTTCTATACCGTAGTCTCCAAAGTCTGGTCTCTGTAATGGTCCTTCTGTACCCCAATTTGCAACCTCTGCTTTTTGTAACAGTCCTTCTGGACCTCAGTCTCCAAACTCTGCTCTCTGTAACAGTGCTTCTACACCTCAGTCTCCAACCTCTGGTCTCTGTAACAGTCCTACTGAACCTCAGTCTGACACCTCTGCTCTCTTCATGATCCTTCTGCACCCCAGTCTCAAATCACAGCTCTCTGTAACAGTCCACCTGCACCTCAGTCTCCAACCTCTGCTCTCTGTAAGAATCTTCAGCAACCCAGTCTCCAAACTCTGCTCTCTATAACTGTCCTTCTGCACCCCAGTCTTTAACCTCTTCTCTCTGTAACAGGCCTTCTGCACGCCAGTCTCCAAACTCTTCTCTCTGTAGCAGGCCTTCTACACCCCAGTCTCCAAAATCTGCTCTCTGCAATGATCCTTCTGCACCCCAGTCTCCAACCTCTGCTCTCTGCAATGATCCTACTGCACCTCAGTCTCAAACCTCTGATCTCTGCAACTGTCCTTCTGCACCTCAGTCTCCAAATTCTGCTCTCTGTAAGATTCTTCTGCACCCGTTTATCCAACTTCTGCTCTCTGTAACAGTCCTTCTGCATCCGAGTCTCCAACCTCTGCTCTCTTTAACACTCCTTCTGCACCCCAGTCTCCAACCTCTGCTCTCTACAACAGTCCTTCTACACCAGAGTTACCAAAATCTGCTCTCTGCAAAAGTCCTTCTGCGCCCCAGTCTCCAATATCTGTTTTCTGCAACAGTTCTTCTGCACCTCAGACTCTAAACTCTGCTCACTGCAACGACCCTTCTGCACCCCAGTCTCCAACGTCTGCTCTATTTTACGGTCCTTCAGCACCTCAGTCTCCCAACTCTGCTCTCTTTAAGATACTTCTGCAACCCAGTCTTTAAACTCTGCACTCTGTAACAGTCCTTCTACACAACAGTCTCCAACCTCTGCTCTCTGTAACAGACATTCTGCACCCCAGTCTCCAACCTCTTCTTTCTGCAAAAATTCTTCTCCACCCCAGGCTCCAACATCTGCTATCTGCAACAGTCCTTTTGAACCCCAGTCTCCAAACTCTGCTCTCTGTAAGATCCATCTGAATCCCAGTCTCCAAACTGTACTCTCTGTAACAGTCCATCTGCACCCCAGTCTCCAATCTCTGTTCTCTCTAACAGTCCTTCTGCACCTCAGTCTCCAAACTCTGCTCTGTTTAACAGTCCTTCTGCGCCCCAGTTTCTAAAATCTGCTCTCTTGAACGATCCTTCTGAAACCCATTCTCCAATGTCTGCTCTTTGCAACAGTCCTTCTGCACCACAGTCTCCAACCGCTGCTCTCCGTAAGATCCTTCTGCACTCCAGTTTCCAAACTCTGCTCTCTGTAACATTCCTTCTCCACCCCAGTCTTCAACCTCTGTCCTCTGCAACAGTTTTTCTGCTCCCCAGACTCCGAGATCTGCTCTCTGTAACAGTCCTTCTGTACCGCAGTCTCCAACCTCTGCTCTTTGTAACGATCCTTCTACACCCCAGTCTCCATCTCTGCTTTCTGTATCAGTCTGTCTGAACCCCAGTCTCCAACCTCTGCTCTCTGTAACAGGACTTCCGCACCTCAGTCTCCAACCTCTGCTCTCTGCAACAGTCCTTCTGCACCCCAGTATCCAAACTCTGCTCTCTAAAACAGTCCTTCTGCAGCCCAGTCTCCAAGCTCTGCTCTCTGCAACAGTCCTTCTGCACCCCAGTCTCCAACCTCTGCTCTCTGCAACCATCCTTCTTAACTCCAGTCTCCAACCTCTGCTCTCTGCAACAGTCCTTCTGCACCCCAGTCTCCAACAACTGCTCTCTGCAACAGTCCTTCTGCACCTCAGTCTGAAAACTCTGCTGTCTTCAACGAACTTCTGCACCCCTGTCTCCTACCTCTACTGCCTGTAACAGTCCTTCTGCACCTCATTCTCCCAACTCAACTCTCTGTAAAATACTTCTGAAACCCAGTCTTTAAACTCTGCACTATGTAACCGTCCTTCTGCAAAACAGTCTCCAACCTGTGCTCTCTGTAACAGGACTTCTGCAACCCAGTCTCAAAAATCTGCTCTCTGTAACAGGCATTCTGCACCAGAGTCTCCAAAATCTTCTCTCTGCAACGATTCTTCTCCATACCAGTCTCCAACCTCTGCTCTCTGCAACAGTCCTTTTGCACCATAGTCTCCAAACTCTGCGCTGTAAGATCCATCTGAGCCCCACTCTCCAACCTCTGATCTCTGTAAAGTCCTTCTGCACCCCAGTCTCCAACCTCTACTCTCTGTAACAGTCCTTCGGAACCTCAGTCTCAAACCTCTGCTAACTTAAAGAGTCCTTCTGCACAACATTCTCCAAACTCTTCTCTCTTCAACAGTCCTTCTGCACCACAGTTTCCAACATCTGCTCTCTCCAACACTACTTCTACACTCAAGTTTCCAAACTCTGCTTCCTGCAATGAACCTTCTGGACCCCCGTCTCCAACGTCTGCTCTCTGCAGAGTCCTTCTGCATTAGAGTCTCTAACCTCTGATCTCTGTAACAATCCTTCTGCACCTCAGTCTCCAAACTCTGTTCTCTGCAAAAGTCCTTCTTCAAATCAATCTCCAACCTCTAATCTCTGTAACAGTCCTTCTGCACCTCAGTCTGCAACCTCTGCTCTCTCTAAGATTCTTCTGCAACCCAGTCTCCAAACTCTGCTCTCTGTACCAGTGCTTCTGCACACCAGTCTCCAACCACCTGCTCTCTGCAACGATCCTTCTTCACCAAAGTCTCCAAACTATGCTGTCTGCAACAGTCCTTCTGCACCCCAGTCTCAACATCTGCTCTCTGCAACAGTCCTTTTGCCCCTCAGTCTTAAAACTCTGCTCTCTGCAAAGACCCTTCTGCACCCCAGTCTCCTACTTCTGCTGTCTGTAACAGTCCTTTGCACCTCATACTCCTAACTCTGCTCTCTGTAAGATCCTTCTACAACCCAGTCTTTAAACTCTGCACTCTGTAACAGTCCTTCTGCAAAACAGTCTCCAAACTCTGCTCTCTGAAACAGGCCTTCTGCACCCCATTCTCCAACCTCTTCTCTCTGCAACGATTCTTCTCCACCCCAGTCTCCAACCTCTGCTCTCTGCAACAGTCCTTTTGCACCCCAGTCTCCAACCTCTGCTCTCTGTAACAGTCTTTCTGCACCCAAGTCTCCAACATATGCTTTCTGCAACATTCCTTCTGCACCACAGTCTCCAACATCTACTCTCTGCAATAGTCCTTCTGCACCACAGTCTCCAACCTCTGCTCTCTGCAACAGTCTTGGTGCAGCCCAATCTCCAACCTCTGCTCTCTGCAACAGTCCTTCTGCACCACAGTCTCCATCCTCTGCTCTCTGTAACAGTCATTCTGGACTCCAGTCTCCAACCTCTGCTCTCTGCAACAGTTCTTCTGCACTCCAGTCTCCAACCTCTGCTCTCTGCAACCGTACTTCTGCACCCCAGTCCTCAGTCTGCTCTCTGCAACGATCCTTCAGCACCCCAGTCTCCAACCTCTGCTCTCTTGAAGAGTCCTTCTGCACCAGAGTCTCCAACCTCTGCTCTCTGTAAGATCCTTCTGCACTCAAGTTTTGAAACTCTGCTCTCTGTAACATTCCTTCTCCAAACCAGTCTTTAACCTCTGCTTTCTGCAAGTGTCCTGCAACACCCCAGTATCCAACCTCTGTCCTCTGCAATAGTCCTTCTGCTCTCCAGTCTCCAACCTCTGCTTTTTGTATCAGTCCTTCTGCACCACAGTCTACAACCTCTGCTCTCTGTAACAGTCCTTCTGCACCTCAGTTTCCAAACTCTGCTCTCTGCAGAGGTCCTTCTCAAAACTCTGCTCTTTGCAACAGTCCTTCTGTACCCTAGTATCCAACCTCTGCTCTCTGTAACAGTCCTTCTATACTGCAGTCTCCAACGTCTCCTCTCTGTAAGATTCATTCTGGACCCAAGTCTCCAACCTCTGCTTTCTGTATCAGTCCTTCTGCATCCCAGTCTCCAAACTCTGCTCTCTTTAATAGTCCTTCTGCATCTCAGTCTCAAACATCTGCACTCTGCAACGATCCTTCTGCATCCCAGTCTTTAACATCTGCTCTCTGCAACCGTCCTTCTGCACTCAAGTCTCCAAACTCTGCTCTCTGCAACAATCCTTCTGTACACCAGTCTCCAAACTCTATTCTCTGCAATGATCCTACTGCACCTCAGTCACCAACCTCTGCTCTCTGTAACAATCCTTCTGCACCTCAGTCTCCAAACTCTGCTCTAGGTAATATCCTTCTGCAACCCAGTCTCCAAACTCTGCTCTCTGTAACAGCCCTTCTGCACCCAGTCTCCAAACTCTGCTCTTTGTAACAGGCCTTCTGCACCCCAGTCTCCAAACTCTGCTCTTTGTATCAGTCCTTCTGCACCCAAGTCTCCAAACTCTGCTCTCTGTAACAGTCTTTCTGCATCTCAGTCTCCTACCTCTGCTCTCTTCAACAGTTCTTCTGCAAACCAGTCTCCAACATCTGCACTCTGAAACAGTTCTTCTCAACCCCAGTCTCCAACTTCTGCTATCTGTAACAGTCCTTATGTATTGCAGTCTCCAAACTCTGATCTCTGTAACGGTCTTTCTGCACCTCAGTCTCCAACCTCTGCTTCCTGTGTAAGTCCTTCTGCACCCAGTCTCCAACATCTACAATCTGCAACAGTCCTTCTGCACCTCAGTCTCCAAATACTACTCTATGCAAAAGTCCTTCTGCACCCAAGTCTCCAAAACCTGCTCCCTGCAACAGTCCTTCTTCACCCCAGTCTCAAACATCTGCAATCTGAAAGAGTCCTTCTGCACCCCAGTCTCCAAACTCTGCTCTCTGTAACAGTCCTTCTGCACCCAAGTATCTATATTCTGCTCTCTGCAACAGTCCTTCTGCACCCAAGTCTCCAAACTCTTCTCTCTGCAACAGTCCTTCTACACCCCAGTCTTCAACCTCTGCTCTGTGTAACAGCCCTTCTGTACCCCAGTCTCCAACCTTTGCTCTCTGTAACAATCCTTCTGCACCCCAGTCTCCAACCTCTGCTCTCTATAACAGTCCTTCTGCACCATATTTTTCACCTCTGCTCTCTGTTATAGTCTTTGTATACCGCAGTCTCCAACTTCTGCTCTTTGTAATGGTCCCACTGCACCTTAATTTCCAACCTCTGCTTTCTGTAACAGTCCTTCTGCATCTCAGTCACCAAACTCTGCTCTCTGTTACCGTCCTTCTGCACCTCAGTCTCCAACCTCTGCTCTCTATAACAGTCCTTATGCACCTCAGTCTGAAACCTCACCTCTTTGCACGATCCTTCTGCACCCCAGTCTCCAACCTCTGCTCTCTGTAACAGTCGTCCTGCACCTCAGTCACCAACATCTGGTCTCTGTAAGATCCTTCTGCAACCCAGCCTCAAAACTCTGCTCTCTATAACAGTCCTTCTGCAAACCAGTCTCCACACTCTGCTATCTGTTGCAAGCCTTCTGCGCCCCAGTCTCAAAACTCTGCTCTCTGAAACAGTTCTTCGGCACTCCAGTTTCCAACCTCTGCTCTCTCTAACGATCCTACTGCACCCCAGTCTCCCACCTCTGCTTTCTATATCATAATTTTTCACCCCAGTCTCCAACGTCTGCTCTGTGTAACAGTCCTTCTGCATCCCAGTCTCCAAACTCTGCTCTCTGCAACAGTCCTTCTGCACCCCAGTCTCCAACATCTGCTTTCTGCAAAATTCCTTCTGCATCCCAGTCTCCAAACTCTGCTCTCTGTAACAGTCCTTCTGCAAACCAGTTTCCCACCTCTTCTCATTGTAACGATCCTTCTGTACCCCAGTCTCCACTTAGCTTTTTGCAATGATTCTTCTGCAACTAAGTCTCCAACTTTTGCTCTCTTCAATGATCCTTCTGCACCCCACTCTCCAAACTCTGCTCTCTGTATGATCCTTCTGAAAAGAAGTCTCCAACCTCTGCTCTCTGCAACATTTCTTCTGCACCCCAGTCTCCAAACCCTTTTCTCTGCAATAGTCCTTCTGCCCCCCAGTCTCCAAACTCTGCTCTCCATAACGGTCCTTCTGCACCTCAGTCTCCAACCTCTGCTCTCTGTAACAGTCCTTCTGCACGTCAGTCTCCAACCTCTGCTCTCTGCAACACACCTTCTACACCCCAGTCTCAAACATCTGCTCTCTTCAACAGTCTTTCTGCACCCAAGTCTCCAACCTCTACTCTTTGCAACGATCCTCCTGCACACCAGTCTCCAACGTCTGCTCTCTGCAACAGTCCTTCTGCACCCCAGTTTCCAACATCTGGTCTCTGTAAGATCCTTCTTCACCCCGGTCTCCAAACTTTGCTCTCTATAACTGTCCTTCTGCACGTCAGTCTCCAACCTCTGCTCTCTGCAACACACCTTCTACACCCCAGTCTCAAACATCTGCTCTCTTCAACAGTCCTTCTGCACCCAAGTCTCCAACCTCTACTCTTTGCAACGATCCTCCTGCACACCAGTCTCCAATGTCTGCTCTCTGCAACAGTCCTTCTGCACCCCAGTCTCCAACATCTGGTCTCTATTAGATCCTTCTGCACCTCAGTTTCCAAACTTTACTCTCTGTGATATTCCTTCTGCACCACAGTCTCCAAGCTCTACTCTCTGTAACTTTCCTTCTGCACCTCAGACTCCAACCCCTGCTCTCTATAACAGTCTTTCTGCACCCCAATCTTCAACCTCATCTCTGCAACAGTCCTTCTGCACCTCAGTGTCCAACCTCTGCTTTCTGTAAGATCCTTCTGAAACCCAGTCTCCATCTTCTGCTTTCTACAATGATCCTTCTGTACCGGAGTCTCCAACCTCTGTTCTCTAAAACAATTATTCTGCACCCAATTCTCCAACCTCTTCTCTCTGTAACAGTACTTCTACACCCCAGTCTCCAAACTCTGCTTTCTGTATTAGGCTTTTTGCACCACAGTCTCCAACCTCTGCTCTCTGTTACAGTTCTTCTGCGCCCCATTCTCCAACCTCTGCTCTCTTCAACAGTCCTTCTAAACCATAGTCTCCTCACTTACTCTCTGCAACAGTCTTCTGTACCCCAGTCTCAAACCTCTGCTCTCTGTAACAGTCCTTCTGTACTGCAGTCTCCAACCTATGCTCTCTGTAAAGGTCCTTCTGCACCCCAGTCTCCAATATCTGCTTTCTATATCAGTCCTTTTGCACACCAGTCTCCAACCTCTGCTCACTGTAACAGTCCTTCTGCATCTCAGTCTACAAACACTGCTCTCTCTCACAGTTCTTCTGCACCTCAGTCTCCAACCTCTCCTCTCTGTAACAATCCTTCTGCACCTCAGTCGCCAACCTCTGCTGTCTGCAACGGTCCTTCGGCACCAATGTCTCCAAACTCTACTCTCTGCAATGATCCTTCTGCACCCCATTCTCCAAATTCTGCTCTCTGTAACAGTCCTTCTGCACGCCAGTCTCCAAAATCTGCTCTCTGTAACAGTCCATCTGGACCTCAGTCTCCAAACTCTGCTCTCTGCAACTATCCTTCTGCACCCCAGTCTCCAACCATTGATCTCTGAAACAGTCTTTGTCCAACCCAGTCTACAACATCTGCTCTTCTCAACAGTGCCTCTGCACCTCAATGTGAAAAATCTGCTCTCTGCAACAGTCCTTCTGCACCCCATTCTTCAACCTCTGCTATCTGCAAGAGTCCTTCTGCACCACAGTCTCCAACATCTTCTATCTACAACAGTCCTGTACCCCAGTCAAAAGGGTGCTCTCTGTAACAGCCCTTCTTTACTGCAGTCTCCAAACTCTGCTCTCTGTAAGCGTCCTTATGCACCCCAGTCTCTAACCTCTGCTGTCTATAACAGTCCTTCTGCACCTAAGTTTCAAACCTCTGCTTTATGTAAGATCCTTCTGCAACCCAGTCTGCAAACTCTGCTTTTTGAGTCAGTACTTCTGCACCACAGTCTCCAACCTATGCTCTCTGTAACACTACATCTACCCCTCAGTCTCCAACCTCTGTTTCTGCAACAGTCCTGCTACACCCCAGTCTCCAACCTCTGCTATCTGCAACAGTCTTTCTGCACCCCAGTCTACAACATCTGCTCTCTGCAACATTTCTTCTTCAGCCAAGTCTCCAACCTGTGCTCTCTGTAACTGTCCTTCTGAACCCCAGTGTCCAAACTCTGCTCTCTGTAGCGATCCTTCTTTGCCTCAGTCTCCAACCTCTGCTCTCTGCAAAGATCCTTCTGCACCTCAGTCTTGAACCCCTGTTCTCTGCAATGATCCTTCTACACACCAGTCTCCACGCTCTGCTCTCTATAACAGTCCTTCTGAACATCAGTGTCCAAACTCCGCTCTCCGTAACAATCCTTCTGCACCTCAGTCTCCAACCACTGCTCTCTGTAACAGTCCTTATGCACCTCAGACTCCAATCTCTGCTCTCTGCCACAGTCCTTCTGCACCTCAGTGTCCAACCTCTGCTCTCTGTAACATCCTTCTGCAACACACTGTCCAACCTCTGCTATCTGCAATGGTCCTTCTGCACCCCAGTCTCCAAACTCTTTTCTCTTCAACGATCCTTCTGCACCCCAGTCTCCAACTTCTGCTTTCCGCAACAGTCCTTCTGCACCCCAGTCTCCAAACTTTCCTCTCTGTAAGATCCTTGTGCACCCCAGTTTCAAACTCTGCTCTCTGTAACATTCCTTCTGCACCCCAGTCCCCAACCTTGTTCTCTACAACAGTTCTTCTGTACCGCAGTCTTCAACCTCTGTTCTCTGTAAGGGTCCTTCTGCACCCCAGTCTCCAAACTCTGCTCTCTGTAACAGTCCTTCTGCACCTCAGACTCCAATATCTGCTCTCCGCAACAGTCCTTCTGCACTAAAGTCTCCAAAATCTGCCTCTGTAACAGTCCTACTGAAAGGCAGTCTCAAACCTCTACTCTCTGCAACAGTGCTTCTGCACCAAAATCTCAGACCTGTGCTCTCGGCAACAGTCCTTCTACACCCCATGTCCAGCCTCTGTGCTCTGCAGCAGTCCCTCTGCAACCCAGTCTCCAACCTCCGCTCTCTGTAACGGTCCTTCTGCACCTAATTCTCCAAACTCTACTCTCTGTAAAAGTACTTCTGCACCCCTTCACAAAATGCTGCTCTCCGTAAAGGGCCTTCTGCACCCCAGTCTCCGACCTCTTTTCTCTATAACAATCCTTCTGCACCCCAGTCTCCAACCTCTGCTCTCTACAACTATCCTTCGGCACCCCAGTCTCCAACATGTGCTCTCTGCAAAATCCTTCTGCACCTCAGTTTGAAAACTCTGTTCTCTGCAACGATCCTTCTGCACCCTAGTCTCCAACCTCTGCTCTCTATAACAGTCCTGCTGCACCTTGGTCTACAACTTCTGCTCTCTGTAAGATCCCTGTGCAACCTTGTCTAAAAACTCTTCTCTCTGAAACAGTTCTACTGCACCCCAATCTCAAACCTCTCCTCTCTGTAACAGTCCTTTTCCACCTCAGTCTCCAAACTCTGCTCTCTGCAACAGTCCTTTTGCACCTCAGTGTCCAAACTCTGCTCTTCGCAACGATACTTCTACACCTGAGTCTCCAAACTCTACTCTCTGTAACAGTCGTTCTGCACCCCAGTCTCAAACCTCTGCTGTCTGCAACGATCCTTCTGTATCCCAGTCTCCAACGTCTGCTCTCTGCAACAGTCCTTCTTCACCGCAGTCTCCAACCTCTGCTCTCTGCAACGATCCTTCTGAACCCCAGTCTCCAAACTCTGCTCTCTGCAATGATCCTACTGCAGCCCAGTCTCCAAACTCTGATCTCTTCAACAGTCCTTCTGCACCTCAGTCTCCAAACTCTTTTCTCTGTAACATGCTTCTGAAACCCAGTCTCTAACGTCTGCTCTCTGTAACAGTGCTTCTGCACCCAAGTCTTTAACCTCTGCACTCTGTAACGGTCCTTCTGCACCCCAGTCTCCAACATCTTCTTTCCCTATCAGTCCTTCTGCACCTAAGTCTCCAACTTCTGCTCTCTGCAACATTTCTTCTGCATCCCAGTCTCCAAACTCTGCTCTCTGTAATGATCCTTCTGCACCCCAGTCTCTCATCTCTTCTATCTGCAACAATTCTTCTGCACCTTAGTCTCCAACCTCTGCTCTCTGCAAAGATACTTTGTCACCACAGTCTCAAACCTCTGCTCGCTGCAACAGTTCTTGTGAACCCCAGTCTCCAACATCTTCTCTCTGCAACAGTTCTTTTGTACCTCAGTCTTAAAACTCTGCTCGCTGCAATAGTCCATCTGCACCCCAGTCTCCAACCTCTACTCTCTGTAACAGTCCTTCTGTACCTCAGTCTCCAATTTCTGCTCTATGCAACAGTCCTTCTGCACCCAAGTCTCCAACATCTGCTCTCTGAAATACTCCTTCAACACCCCAGTCTCCAACCTCTGCTCTCTGCAACAGTCCTTCTACAACCAAATGTCTGTAATCTGCTCGCCCCAACGATCCTTCTGCACCCCAGTCTCCAACGTCTGCTCTCTGCAACAGTCCTTCTACACCCCAGTCTCCAACCTCTGCTCTCTGCAACAGTCCTTCTATACCCCAGTCTCCATACTCTGCTCGACCAAACGATCGTTCTGGACCCAAGTCTCCAACCTCTGTTCTCTACATCAGTTCTTCTGCACACCAGTCTCCAACCTTTGCTCTCTGTACCAGTCTTTCTGTACCGCAGTCTCCAACCTCTGTTATCCCTAAGGGTCTTTATGCACCCCAGTATCCGACCACTGCTTTCTGTATCAGTCGTTTTGCACCACAGTCTCCAAACTCTGCCCTCTGTAAGAGTCCTTCTGCAACTCAGTCTGCAACCTCTGCTCTCTGTAACAGTCCTTCTGCACCCAAGTCTCCATCCTCTGCTCTCTGCAACAGTCCTTCTAAACCCCAGTCTCCAACATCTGCTATCTGCAACAGTCATTCTCCACCCCAGTCTCCAAACTCTGCTCTCTGTAAGGGTACTTCTGCACCCGAATCTCCAACCTCTGCTTTCTGTATAAGTCCTTCTGCACCCCAGTCTCCAACCTCTGCTCTGTGTAACTGTCCTTCTGCACCTAAGTCTCCAACGTCTGCTCTCTGCTACAGTCCTTCTAGAACCCAGTCTCCATCATCTACTCTCTGCAACATTCCTTCTGCACCCCAGTTTCCAACCTCTGCTCTCTGTAACAGTCCTTCTGTACTGGAGACTCCAACCTCTGCTCTCTGTAATAGTCCTCCTGAACCCCAGTCTTCAACCTCTGCTTTCTATATCATTTTTTCTGCACCCCTTTCTCAATCCTCTGCTCTCTATAACAGTCCTTCTGCACCCCAGTCTCCAACCTCTGCTCTCTGCAACAGTTCCTTCTGCACCCAAATCTCCAACTTCTGCTCTATGCAAAAGTACTTCTGCACTCCAGTATCCAACCTCTGCTCTCTGTAACAATCCTTCTGCACCCCCAGTCTCGAAATT
>NW_027524414.1:0-32329 GCF_052094955.1 Ictidomys tridecemlineatus
ATTTTGAGCTAATTTTTGTGCATGGTGAGAGGAGGGGATTCAGTTTCATTTTGTTCCATATGGATTTCCAGTTTTCCCAACACCATTTGTTGAAAATGCTATCCTTTCTCCATTGCATGCTTTTAGCCCCTTTATCGAATATAAGATAGTTGTAACTTTGTGGATTAGACTCTGTATCCTCTATTCTGTACCATTGGTCCACCCGCCTATTATGGTACCAGTACCATGCTGTTTTTGTTACTATTGCTCTGTAGTATAGTTTGAAATCTGGTATTGCTATACCACCTGATTCACACTTCCTGCTTAGAATTGCTTTTGCTATTCTGGGTCTTTTATTTTTCCATATGAATTTCATGATTGCTTTATCTATTTCTACAAGCAATGCCATTGGAATTTTGATTGGCATTGCATTAATCCTATAGAGGACTTTTGGTAATATAGCCATTTTGATGATGTTAGTTCTGCCTATCCATGAACAGGGTATATCTTTCCATCTTCTAAGATCTTCTTCTACTTTTCTTTTTAGGAATCTGTAGATTTTATTGTATAAATCTTTCACCTCTTTTGTTAGGTTGATTCCCAAGTATTTTATTTTGTTGAGGATATTGTGAATGGAGTGGTTTTCCTTATTTCCATTTCAGAGGTTTTGTTGCTGATATACAGAAATGCCTTTGATTTGTGCGTGTTTATTTTATATCCTGCCACTTTGCTGAATTCATTTATTAGTTCTAGTAGTTTTTTTGTAGACCATTTTGGGTCTTCTAGGTATAGAATCATGTCATCTGCAAATAGTGATAATTTAAGTTCTTCCTTTCCAATTTTTATGCCTTTAATTTCTTTCGTTTGTCTAATTGCTCTGGCCAGTGTTTTGAGAACTATATTGGATAGAAGTGGTGATAGAGGGCATCCCCGTCTTGTTCCTGATTTTAAGGGGAATGCCTTCAATTTTTCTCCATTCAGAATAATGCTAGCCTGGGGCTTAGCGTAAATAGCTTTTACAATATCAAGGTAAGTTTCTGTTATCCCTAGTTTTTCTAATGTTTTGAACATAAAGGGATGCTGTACTTGTCGAATGCTTTTTCTGCATCTATCGAGATGATCATATGGTTCTTACCTTTAAGTCTATTGATATGGTGAATAACATTTATTGATTTCCATATATTGAACCATCCCTGCATCCCAGGGATGAATCCTACTTGATGATGGTGCACAATTTTTTTGATGTGTCTTTGTATCCGATTCGCCAGAATTTTATTGAGGATTTTTGCATCTAGGTTCATCAAAGATATTGGTCTGTAGTTTTCTTTCTTTGATGTGTCTTTGTCTGGTTTCAGAATCAATGTGATGTTGGCCTCATAGAATGAATTTGGAAGGACTCCCTCTTTTTCTATTTCCTGGAATAACTTGAAAAGTATTGGTATTAATTCTTCTTTAAAGGTTTTGTAAAACTCCGCTGTATACCCATCCGGTCCTGGGCTTTTCTTGGTTGGTAGTCTTTTGATTACTTCTTCAATTTCATCCATTGATATTGGTCTGTTCAAATCGTGTGTGTCCTCCTGACTCAGTCTGGGCAAATCATATGTCTTACGAAATTTATTGATGTCTTCACTATCTTCTATTTTATTGGAATATAGGTTTTCAAAATAGTTTCTAATTGTCTTCTGTATTTTTGTGGCGTCTGTTGTGATATTGCCTTTTTCATCCCTTATGTTAGTAATTTGAGTTCTTTCTCTTCTTCTCTTCGTTAGCATGGATAAAGGTTTGTCAATCTTGTTTATTTTTTCAAAGAACCAACTTTTAGTTTTGTTAATTTTTTCGATAGTTTCTTTTGTTTCAATTTCATTGATTTCCACTCTGATTTTAATTATTTCTTGCTTTCTGCTGCATTTGCTATTGTTTTGCTCTTCCTTTTCTAGGGCTTTGAGATGAAGTGTGAGCTCATTTATTTGTTGTTTTTTCCGTTTTTTGAGGAATGACCTCCAGGCGATGAATTTCCCTCTTAAAACTGCTTTCATTGTGTCCCAAAGATTTCGATAGGTTGTGTCTGCATTTTCATTTATCTCTAAGAATTTTTTGATTTCCTCCTTTATGTCTTCTGTAACCCTTTGATCATTCAGTAACATATTGTTCATTTTCCATGTGATATTGGATTTTCCCTTCCTTCTTTTATCATTAATTTCCAGTTTCAATCCATTATGATCAGATAAAATGCATGGTATAATCTCTACCCCTCTATATTTATTGAGGGTTGCCCTATGGCATAATATATGGTCTATTTTTGAGAAGGATCCATGTGCTGCTGAGAAAAAAGTATAACCATTCGATGATGGTTGGTATATTCTATATATGTCAGTTAAGTCTAGGTTATTGATTGTGGTATTGAGGTCTATAGTTTCTTTATTCAACTTTTGCTTGGAGGATCTGTCCAATGGTGAGAGAGGAGTGTTGAAGTCACCCATAATTATTGTGTTGTGGTCTATTTGATTCTTGAACTTGAGGAGAATTTGTTTTATAAACTTCGAAGCGCCATTATTTGGTGCTTAAATATTGATAATTGTTATGTCTTGTTGTTTAATGGTTCCTTTTAACAGTATATAATGTCCTCTCTTATCCCTTTAGATTAACTTAGTCTTGAAATCGATTTTATTCGATATGAGGATGGCCACCCCTGCTTGCTTGCGAGGAGCATGTGCGTGGTATATTTTTTTTAAACCTTTCACCTTCAGCCTGTGTATGTCTTTTCCAGTCAGGTGAGTCTCCTGGAGGCAGAATATTGTTGGATTTGTTTTTTTGATCCATGTTACCAGCCTATGTCGCTTTATTGGAGTGTTTAAACCATTAATGTTTAGAGTTACTATTGATATATGATTTGTACTTCCAGCCATATTTGATTATTGATCTCATTTTTTTAAATGTGTTTGTTTCACCATGATTAGTTTCTCCCCCTCCGTCTGTCTTTACTGAGGTATTTCCCACTGTTGGCTTTGTTTATTGTTTTCCGTTTCTTCCTCGTGAAATGTTTTGCTCAAGATGCTTTGCAACGCTGGTTTTCTGGCTGCAAATTCTTTTAGTTGTTGTTTATCGTGAAAGATTTTTATTTCATTGTCGTATCTGAAGCTTAATTTTGCTGGGTACAGAATTCATGGTTGGCATCCATTGTCTTTTAGTGTTTGAAATACGTAACTCCAGGATCTTCTCGCTTTCAGCGTCTGAGTTGAGAAGTCTGTTGTTAACCTTATTGGATTACCCCTGAATGTAATCTTTCTCTTTTCTCTTGTAGCTTTTAATTTTCTCTTTGTTCTGAATATTGGATATCTTCATAACAATGTGTCTTGGCGTTGGTCTACTGTTATTTTGTATGTTCGGTGTCCTGTATGCATCTACAATTTGTATATCTGTTTCCTTTTTTATTTCTGGAAAGTTTTCTGTGATTATTTCATCTAGTAGATTACTCAATCCCCTTGTTTGAATCTCTATCCCTTCCTCTATCCCAATGACTCTTAAATTTGGTTTTTTTATATTATCACATATCTCTTGTATGCTTCTCTCATGATTTTTAACCAGCCTATCTGAGATGGCTAGACTTTTTCCAGTCCTTCTGCACCTCAGTCTCCAAGCTCTTCTCTCTGCAACAGTCCTTCTACACTCCAGTTTCCAACCACTGCTCTCTACAAGGATCCTTTTGCATACCAGTCTCCAACTTCTGCTCTCTGCAACAGTCCTTCTGCACTCCAGTCTCCAACCTCTGCTCTCCTCTAAAGTCCTTCTTCACCCAGTCTCAAAACTCTGCTCTCTGCAACATTTATTCTGCACCCCAGTCTCCAACTGTGCTCTCTGTAACTTTCCTGCTGCACCCCAGTCTCCAAACTCTGCTCTCTGTAGCTATCCTTCTGCACCTCAGTCTTCAACCTCTACTCTCTTCAAGATCTTCTCCACCTCAATCTCCAAGTTCTGCAATCTGTAACGGCCTTTTGCACCCCAGTCTCCAACGTCTGTTCTTTGAAAGGATCCTTCTTCACCTCAGTCTCCATCCTCTGCTCTCTGCAACTGTCCTTCTGCACCCCAGTCTCCTTCCTCTGCTCTCTGTAAGAATCATTCTGGACCCTAGTTTCCAACCGCTCCTCTCTGTAACAATCCTTCTGCACCTCAGTGTCCAACCTCTGCTCTCTGCAATGAACCTTCAGCACCTCAGTCTCCAACCGCTGCTCTCTGTAACAGGCCTTTTTTACCCCATTCTCCAACGTATGCTTTCTGGATCAGTCCTTTTGCACACCAGTATCCTAACTCTGCTCTCTGTAACAGTCCTTCTGTACCACAGTCTCAAAACTCTGCTCTCTATAATGGTCCTTCTGCACCCCAGTCTCCAACGTCAGCTTTCTATATCAGTTCTTCTGCACCCCAGTCTCCAACCTCTGCTCTCAGTAAGAGTCCTTCTGCAACCCAGTCTCCAACTTCTGCTCTCAGCAACATTTCTTCTGCACCTTAGTCTCAATCGGTGCTCTCTGTAACTGTCCTTCTGCACCCCAGTCTCCAACCTCTCCTCTCTGTAACGATCTTTCTGCACCACAGTCTGAAACCTCTGCTCTCTGCAATGATCCTTCTGACCCTCATAATCCAACTTCTACTCTCCACAATTATCCTTCTGCACCCCAGTCTCCAACCTTTGCTCTCTGTAAGAGTTTTTCTGCACTTCAGTCTCCAATCTCTGCTCTCTGTAACAATCCTTCTGCACCTCAGTCTCCATTCTCTTCTATCTGAAACAATCCATCAGCACACCAGTCTCTAACCTCTGTTCTCTGTAACAGGCCTTCTGCACCACAGTCTCCAAACTCTGGTCTCTGTAACAGGCCTAATGCACAACAGTCTCCAACCTGTTCTCTGTGCAGTGATCCTTTTCAACCTCAGTCTCCAACCACTGCTCTCTGTAAGATCCTTATTCACACCGGTCTCCAAACTTTTCTCTTTATAACAGTCCTTCTGCACCCCAGTCTCCAAACTCTACTTTCTATATCAGTTATTCTGCACCCCAGTCTCCAAACTCTGCTCTCTGTAACAGTCCTTCTGCACCACACTCTCCAACCTCTTCTCTTTTCAACAGTTCTCCTGTATCCCAGTCTCCAACCTCTGCTCCCTGTAAGATCCTTCTTCACCCCGGTCTCCAAACGTTGCTCTCTATAACAGTCCTTTTGCACCTTAGTCTCCAACATCTGCTCTATGCAACATTCCTTCGGCACCCCAGTCTCTAACATCTGTTCTCAGCAAAAGTCTTTTTACACCCAAGGCTCCAAACTCTACTCTCTGTAACAGTCCTTCTGTACCACAATCTCCACCATCTGCTGTCTGTAACGGTCCTTCTGCACCCGAGACTCCTAACTCTACTTTCCATATCAGTTATTCTGCACCCCAGTCTCCAACCTCTGCTCTCTGCAACAGTCCTTCTGCACCCCAGTCTCAAAGCTATTCTCTCTGCAAAAGTTCTTCTACACCCCAGTCTACAAACTCTGCTCTCTGAAACAATCCTACTGCACCACAGTCTTCAACCTCTGCTCTCCGCTACAGTCCTTCTTCACCCCAGTCTCAAACCTCTGCTCTCTGCAACATTTCTTCTGCACACCAGTCTCCATCCAGTGCTCTCTGCAACTGTCCTGCTGCATCTCAGTCTCCAACCTCTGCTCTCTGTAGCGATCCTTATGCATGTAAGTCTCCAACCTCTGCTCTCTGCAACAGTCCTTCTGCACCCCAGTCCCCAAGCTCTGCTCTTTGTAACAGTCCTTCTGCATATCAGTTTCCAAACTCTCCTGTCTGTAAAAATTCTTCTTCACTTCAGTCTCCAAACTTTGTTCTCTGTAACACACTTTCTGCACACCAGTCTTCAACCTCTGCTCTCTGTAACGATCTTTCTGCACCTCAGTCTCCAAACTCTGCTCTCTGTAACAGACCTACTGCACCCCATTCTCCAACATCTCCTCTCTGTAACAGTTCTTCTGGTCACCAATCTACAAACTCTGCTCTCTGTAACGCTCCTTCTGCACCCCAGTCTCCATTCTGTGCTCTCTGTAACACTCTTTCTGCACCACAGTCTCCATACTCTGCTCTCTGTAAGAATCCTTCTGGACCCCAGTCTCCAACCGCTCCTCTCTGTAACACTCCTACTGCACCTCAGTCTCCAAACTCTGCTCTCTGTAGTGAACCTTCAGCACCTCAGTCTCCAACCGCTGCTATCTTTAACAGGCCTTCTGAACCCCATTCTCCAACCTATGCTTTCTGGATCAGTCCTTTTGCAAACCAGTATCCTAACTCTGCTCCATGTAACAATTCTTCTGCACCTGAGTCTCCAGCATCTGCTCTCTGAAACGGTCTGTCTGAACCCCAGTCTCCAAACTCTGTTCTCTGCATCAGTCCTTCTGCACCCCAGTATCCAACCTCTGCTCTCTTCAATAGTCGTGTAGCACCGCTGTCTCAAATTCTGGTCTCTGCAACAGTCGTTCTACACCCCAGTCTCAAACCTCTGCTATCTGCAACAGTCCTTCTGCACATTAGTCTCCAACCTCTGCTCTCTGCAACGAACCTTCTGCACCCGAGTCACCAACATCTGCTCTCTGCAACAGTCCTTCTGGACCTAAGTCTGAAAACTCTGCTCTCTGCAATGATTTTGCTTCACCTCAGTTCCAAAACTCTGTTCTCTGCAATGGTCCTTCTGAACCCCAGTATTCAACCTCTGCTCTCTGTAAGAATCCTTCTGCACCTCAGGCTCCAAAAACTGCTCTCTGAAAAAGTCCTTCTACACCCCAGTCTCTACCATCTGCTCTCTGCAACAGTCCTTCTGCACGTCAGTCTCTAACCTCTATTCTGTGTAATAGTCCTTCTGCACCTCAGTCTTCAGCATTTGCTCTTTGTAAGATTCTTCTGCAACCCAGTATCCAAACTCTGCCCTCTGTAACAATCCTTCTTAACCCCTTCTCAAAACTCTGTTCTCTGTTACAGTCCTTCTGAACACCAGTCTCAATACTCTGCTTTCCACAAAGATCCTTCTGCACCCCAGTCTCATTTTTCTGCTCTCTGCAAAAGTCCTTCTCCACCCCAGTCTCCAACCTCTGCTCTCTGTAACCGTCCTCCTGTAGTGCACTCTCAAAAATATGCTCTGTGTAATGGTCCTTCTGCACCCAAGTATCCAATCTCTGCTCTCTGTAACACTTCTGCAACTCAGTCTCCAACCTCTGCTCTCTGTAATGGTCCTCCTGCAGCCCAATTTGGAAACTCTGCTTTCTGTAAAAGTCCACCTGCACCTGAATCTCGAAACTCTCTTCTCTGTAACAGTCCTTCTACACCTAAATCCCCAACCTCTGCTCTCTGTAACAGTTCACCTGCACCTCATTCTCCAAACTCTGCTCTCTGTAAGATCCTTCAGCAACCCAGTCTCCAAACACTGCTCTGTATAACAGTCCTTCTGCACCCCAATCTCCAAACTCTCTTCTCTGTAACTGGTCTTCTGCACGCCAGTCTTCAATCTCTGCTCTCTGAAATGATCCTACTTCACCCAAGTCACCAAAATCTGATCTCTACAATAGTCCTTCTGCACCTCAGTCTCCAAATTCTACTCTCTGTAAGATCCTTCTGCACCTCCTTCTTTTAGCTCTGCTCTATGTAACAGGACTTCTGCACCTCAGTCTCCAATCTCTGCTCTTTGCAACAGTCCTTCTGCACCACAGTCTCCAAACTCTGCTCTCTGAAAGATCCTTCTGCACCTCAGGCTTCAACCTGTTCTCCAGTTTCCAAATTCTTCTCTCTGTAACATTCCTTCTTCACCCTAGTATTTAACCTCTGCTTTCTGCAAGTATTCTGCGGCACCCTAGTCTCCAAACTCTGTCCTCTGCAACAGTCTCCAACAACTGCTCTCTGTAAAAGTTCTTCTTAACCCCAGTCTCAAACCTCTGCTCTCTGTATCTATCATTCTGCACCTCAGTCTCCAACCTGTTTGCTCTGTAACATTCCTTCTGCACCCCAGTCTCCAAACTCTGCTCTCTGTAACAGTTTTTCTATACTGCAGTCACCAAACTCTGGTCTCTGTAACGGTCCTTCGGCACCCCAATTTCTAACCTCTGCTTTCTGTAACAGTCCTTCTGAACCTCAGTCTCCTAACTCTGCTCTCTTTAACAGTCCTTCTACACATCAGTCTCCAACCTCTGCTCTCTTTAACAGTCCTTCTGCACCTCAGTCTGACACCTCTGCTCTCTGCACGATCCTTCTGCACCCCAGTCTCCAAACACTGCTCTCTGTAACAGTCCACCTGCACTTCAGTCTCCAACCTCTCCTTTCTGTAACAGGCCTTCTGCAAGCCATTCACCAAACTCTTCCCTCTGTAGCAGGCATTCTGCACCCCAGTCTCCAAAATCTGCTCCCTGCAATGATCCAACTGCACCTCACTCTCTAATTACTGATCTCTGCAACAGTCTTTCTGAACCTCAGTCTCCAAATTCTGCTCTCTGTAAGATGCTTCTGCACCCCTGTATTCAAACTCTGATCTCTGTAACAGTACTTCTGCACCTCAGTCTCTTACCTCTTCTCTCTCTAAAAGTCCTTCTGCACCTCAGTCTCCCAACTCTGCTCTCTGTAAGATCCTTTTGCAACCAAGTGTTTAAACTCTGCACTCTGTAAGAGTACTTCTGCACAACACTCTACAATTTCTTCTCTCTGCAACGATTCTTCTCCACCTCAGTCTCCAAACTCTGCTCTCTTTAACACTCCTTCTACACCTCAGTCTCAAACCTGTGATTTCTGTAACATTCCGTATACACCTCAGTCTCCAACCTCTGCTATATGTTACAGTTTTTCTATACCGCAGTCTCCAAACTCTGGTCTTTCTTACGTTCCTTTTGCACCCCAATTGTCAACCACTTCTTTCTGTAACAGTCCTTCTGTACCTCAGTCTTCAAACTCTAATCTCTGTAACAGTCTTTCTACACCTCAGTCTCCAAACTCTGCTCTCTGTAACAGTCATTCTGCACCTTAGTCTGACACCTCTGCTCTCTGAACGATCCTTCTGCACCCCAGTCTCCAACCACTGCTCACTGTAACAGTCCACATGCACCTCAGTCTCCAACCTCTTCTCTCCGAAAGATCTTTCAGGAACTCAGTCTCCAAACTCTGCTCTCTATAACAGTCTTTCTGCACCCCAGTCTCCAACCTCTCCTCTCTGTAACAGGCCTTCTGCACGAGAGTCTCAAAAGTCTGCTCTCTGTAGCAGGCCTTCTGCACCCCAGTCTCCAACTTCTGCTCTCTGCAACGATCCTTCTGCACCCCAGTCTCCAACTTATGCTATCGGCAATGATCCTACTGCACCCCAGTCTCCAACCTCTGATTACTGCAACAGTCCTTCTGCAACTAAGTCTCAAAATTCTGCTCTCTGTAAGATCCTTCTGCACCCCTGTCTCCAAGCTCGGCTTATTTCAACGATCTTTCTGCACCCAGTCTCCAACCTCTGCTCTCTTCAATGATACTTCTGCACGCCAGTCTCCAACCTCTGCTCTCTGAAATGAACCTACTGCACCCCAATCTCCAACCTTTGATTTTCTCAACAGTCCTTTTGCAACTCTGTCTCCAACTTCTGCTCTCTGTAAGATCCTTCTGCACCCCTGTCTCCAAGCTCTGCTTATTGCAACGATCATTCTGCACCCCAGTGTCCAACCTCTGCTCTATGTAACAAAATTTTGCACCTCAGTCTCCAAGCTCTGCTCTCTGCAACAGACCTTCTGCACCCCAGTCTCCAACTTCTGCTCTCTCTAAGAGTCCTTCTGCAACTCAGACTCCAACATCTACTCTCTGCAACATTCCTTCTGCAGCTCAGTCTTCATCCTCTGCTCTCTGCAACAGTCCTTCTTCAACCCAGTCTCCAACCTCTGCTCTCTGCAAAAATGTTTCTGCACCCCAGTCTCCAAACTATGATCTCTGTAACAATCCTTCTTAACCTCAGTCTTCAAACTCTGTTCTCTGTAAGATCCTTCAGGAACTCAGTCTCGAAACTCTGCTCTCTATAACAGTCCTTCTGCACCCCAGTCTCCAAACTCTCCTCTCTGTAACAGGCCTTCTGCACGCCAGTCTCCAAACTCTCCTCTATGTAGCAGGCCTTCTGCACCCCAGTCTTCAACCTCTGCTCTCTGCAACGATCCTTCTGCTCCCCAGTCTCCAACCTCTGCTCTCTTCAATGATACTTCTGCACGCCAGTCTCCAACTTCTGCTCTCTGCAATGATCCTACTGAACCCCAGTCTCCAACCTCTGATTTTCTCAACATTCCTTTGGCAACTCTGTCTCCAACTTCTGCTCTCTGTAAGATCCTCCTGCACCCCTGTCTCCAAGCTCTGCTTATTGCAACGATCATTCTGCACCCCAGTGTCCAACCTCTGCTCTATGTAACAAAATTTTGCACCTCAGTCTCCAAGCTCTGCTCTCTACTACAGTCCTTCTGCACCCGAGTCTCCAACTTCTGCTCTAAGAGTTCTTCTGCAACTCAGACTCCAACATCTACTCTCTGCAACATTCCTTCTGCATCCCAGTCTTCATCCTCTGCTCTCTGCAACAGTCCTTGTTCACCGCAGTCTCCAACCTCTGCTCTCTGCAAAAATCCTTCTGCACCCCAGTCTCCAAACTATGCTCTCTGTAACAATCCTTTTTCACCTCAGTCTCCAAACTCTGTTTTCTGCAACGGTCCTTTTGCACCTCAGTCTCCAACCTCTACTCTCTGTAACAGTCCTTATGCACCTCAGTCTGACACCTCTGCTCTCTGCACGATTCTTCTGCACCCCAGTCTCCAAACACTGTTCTTTATAACAGTCCTTCTGAACACCAGTCTCAAAACTCTGCTCTCTGTATCTATCCTTCTGCACCTCAGTCTCCAACCTGTGCTCTCTGTAACATTTTTTCTACACCCCAGTCTCCAAGCTCTTCTCTCTCAAACAGTTTTTCTATACCGCAGTCTCCAAACTCTGGTCTTTGTAACGGTCCCTTTGCACCCCAACTTCCAACCTCTGCTTTCTGTAACAGTCCTTTTGCACATCAGTCTCCAAACTCTGCTCTATCTAACAGTACTTCTACACCTCAGTCTCCAACCTCTGCTCTCTGTAACAGTCCTTCTGCACCTCAGTCTGACACCTCTCCTCTCTGCATGGTCCTTCTGCACCTCAATCTCCAAACGCTGCTCTCTGTAACAGTCCACCTGCACCTCAGTCTCCAACCTCTTCTCTCCATAAGATGCTTCAGCAACCCAGTCTCCAAACTCTGCTCTCTATAGCAGTCCTTCTGCACATCAATCTCCAACCTCTCCTCTCTGAAACAGGCCTTCTGGACGCCAGTCTCCCAACTCTGCTCTCTGTAGCAGGCCTTCTGCACCCCAGTCTCCATAATGTGCTCTCTGCAACGATCCTTCTGCACCCCAGTCTTTTACCTCTGATCTCTGCAACAGTCCATCTGAACCTCAGTCTCCAAATTCTGCTCTCTGTAAGATGCTTCTACACACCTGTATCCAACCTCTGCTCTGTGTAACAGTCCTTCTGCACCCGAGTCTCCAAACTCTGCTCTCTGTAACAGGACTTTTCCACCCTAGTCTAAAACCTCTGCTCTTTACAACAGTCCTTCTGCACACTAGTTACCAACATCTGCTCTCTGCAACAGTCCTTCTGCACCTCAGTCTTAAAACTCTGCTCTCTGC
Source organism: Ictidomys tridecemlineatus (assembly GCF_052094955.1). Lineage (NCBI taxonomy): Eukaryota > Metazoa > Chordata > Mammalia > Rodentia > Sciuridae > Ictidomys > Ictidomys tridecemlineatus. Next base: position 11,703 of record NW_027524414.1, read on the forward strand.
AACGACTATCCTGCACCCCAGTTTTCAACATCTGCTCTCTGCAACGATCCTTTTCCACCCCAGTCTCCAACCTCTGCTCTCTGCAATGATCCTACTGCACCCCAGTCTCCAAAATCTGATCTTTGCAAAAGTCCTTTGGAACTCTGTCTTCAACTTCTGTTCTCTGTAAGATCCTTCTGTACCCCTGTCTCTAAGCTCTGCTTATGCAACGATCCTTCTGTACCCCAGTGTCCAACCTCTGCTCTATGTAATAAAATTTTGCACCTTGGTCTCCGAGCTCTACTCTCTGCAACAGGCCTTCTGCTCCCCAGTCTTCAACTTCTGCTCTCTCTAAGAGTCCTTCTGCAACTCAGTCTCCAACAACTACTCTCTGCAACATTCTTTCTGCAGCCCAGTCTTCATCCTCTGCTCTCTGCAACAGTCCTTCTTCACCCCAGTCTCCAACCTGTGCTCTCTGCAACAGTCTTTCTGCACCCCAGTCTCCAAACTCTGCTCTCTACAACAATCCTTCTGCACCTCAGTCTCCAAAATCTGTTCTCTGCAATGGTCCTTCTGCACCTCAGTCTCCAACCTCTACTCTCTGAAACAGTCGTTCTGCACTTCACTCTCCAACCTCTACTCTCTGTAGGATCCTTCTAAAACCCAGTCTCAAACCTCTACTCTCTGTATCAATCCTTCTGCACCTCAGTCTCCAACCTCTGCTCTCTGTTAAAGTTTTTCTATACCGCAGTCTCCTAACTCTGGTCTTTCTTACGGTCCTTCCGCACCCCAATTTCCAACCACTTGTTTCTGTATCAGTCCTTCTGAACGTCAGTCTCAAACCTCTGCTCTCTGTATCTATCCTTCTGCACCTCAGTCTCCAACCTGGGCTCTCTGTAACATTCCTTCTGCACCCCAATTTCCAACCTCTGCTTTCTGTAACACTCCTTCTGCACCTCAGTCTCCAACCTGTGCTCTCTGTAACATTCCTTCTGCACCCCAGTCTTCAACCTCTTCTCTCTGTAAAAGTTTTTCTATACCGCAGTCTACAAACTCTTGTCTCTGTAACGGTCCTTCTGCACCCCAATTTCCAACCACTTCTTTCTGTACAGTCCTTCTGCACCTCAGTCTCCAACCTCTGCTCTCTGTAACAGTCGTCCTGCACCTCAGTCTGACACCTCTGCTCTCTGCACGATTCTTCTGCACCCCAGTCTCCAAACAGTGTTCTCTATAACAGTCCTTCTGAAAACCAGTCTCAAATCTCTGCTCTCTGTATCTATCCTTCTGCACCTCAGTCTCCAACCTGTGCTCTCTGTAACATTCCCTCTGCACTCCAGTCTCCAAGCTCTGCTCTCTGTAACAGTTTTTCTATATCTCAGTCTCCAAACTCTGGTCTTTGTAACGGTCCTTCTGCACCCCAACTTTCAACCTCTGCTTTCTATAACAGTCCTTTTGCACATCAGTCTCCAAACTCTGCTTTATCTAACAGTACTTCTACACCTCAGTCTCCAACCTCTGCTCTCTGTAACAGTCCTTCTGCACGTAATTCTGACACCTCTCCTCTCTGCATGGTCCTTCTGCACCTCAGTCTCCAAACACTGCTCTCTGTAACAGTCCACCTTCACCTCAGTCTCCAACCTCTTATCTTCGTAAGATCCTTCAGCAACCCAGTCTCCAAACTCTGCTCTTTATAACAGTCCTTCTGCACCCCAGTCTCCAACCTCTCCTCTCTTTAACAGGCCTTCTGGACGCCAGTCTCCCAACTCTGCTCTCTGTAGCAGGCCTTCTGCAACCCAGTCTCCATAATGTGCTCTCTGCAACGATCCTTTTGCAACCCAGTCTCCAACCTCTGATCTCTGCAACAGTCCATCTGCACCTCAGTCTCCAAATTCTGCTCTCTTTGAGATGCTTCTACACATCTGTATCCAACCTCTGCTCTGTGTAACAGTCCTTCTGCACCCGAGTCTCCAACCTCTGCTCTCTGTAACAGGACTTTTTCATCCTAGTCTAAAACCTCTGCTCTCTACAACAGTCCTTCTGCACACTAGTTACCAACATCTGCTCTCTGCAACAGTCAATCTGGACCTCAGTCTTAAAACTCTGCTCTCTGCAACGACCCTTCTGCACTCCAGTCTCAAACCTCTGCTCTCTGCAATGATCCTACTACACCCCAGTCTCCAATGTCTAATTTTTGCAACAGTTCTTTTGCAACTCTGTCTCAAAACTCTGCTCTTCTTACCTGTCCTTCTGCACAACAGTCTCCTATTTCTGCTCTTTGTAACAGGACTTCTGTAACCCAGTTTCCAAACTCTGCTCTTTGTAACAGGCTTTCTGCACCCAGTCTCCCACCTCTTCTCTCTGCAACGATTCTTCTCAACTCAAGTCTCCAAAATCTGCTGTCTGCAACAGTCGTTTTGAACCCCAGTCTCCAACCTATGCTCTCTGTAACAGTACTTCTACACCCAAATCTCCAAACTCTGCTCCCTTTAACAGTCTTTCTGCACCTCGGTCTCCAACCTTTGCTCTCTGTTACAGTCCTTATGCACCCCAGTCTCTAAAATCTGCTCTCTGCAACATTCCCTCTGCACCCCAGTCTTCAACATCTTCTGTCTGCAACACTCCTTCTGCACCCCAGTATCCAAACTTCGCTCTCTGCAACGATCGATCTGGACCTCAGGTTCCAACCTCTGCTCTCAGTAACAGTCCTTCTGCACCACAGTCTCCAAACTCTGCTCTCTATAGGATCCTTCTGCACTCTAGTTTTTATACTCTGCTATCTATAACATTCCTTCTTTACCCCAGTTATCAACCTCAGCTCTCTGCAACAGTCCTTCTGCTCCCCAGTCCCCGAGATCTGTTTTCTGTAAGAATCCTTCTGTTTCGCAGTCTCCGACCTCTACTCTTAGTAAAGGTTCTTCTACACCCCCGTCTCCAAACTCTGCTTTCTGTATCAGTCTGCCTGAACCCCAGTCTCCGAAATCTGTTCTCTGTATCTGTCCTTTGCACCTCAGTCTCCAACCTATGCTTTATGTAAGAGTCCTTCTGCACTCCAGTCTACAACCTCTGCTCTAGGTAACAGTCCTATACCGCAGTCTCCAAACTCTGCTCTCTGTAACTGTGTTTCTGCACCTTAATTTCCAAACTCTGCTTCGTGTAACAGGTTTTCTGCACCTGAGTCTCCAAACACTGCTCTCTGTAAAAGTCCCTCTACACCCCAGTCTCCAATCACTGCTCTCTGTAAAAGTCTACCTGTACCTCAGTCTGAAACCTCTGCTCTCCACGATTCTTCAGCACCCTAGTCTCCAACCACTGCTCTCTGTAACAGTCCACCTGCAGCTCAGTCTTTAACCTCTGCTCTCCGTAAGAACCTTCAGCAACTCAGTCTCCAAACACTGCTCTCTATAACAGTCCTTCTGCACCCCAGACTCAAACCTCTCCTCTCTGTAACAGGCCTTCTGCACAAATGTCTCCAAACTCTGCTCTATGCAACGATCATTCTGCACGCCTGTCTCAAACCTCTGCTCTCTGCAATGATCCTACTAAACCCCAGTCTCCAACCTGTCATCTCTGAAACAGTCCTTCTGCACCTCAGTCTTCAACCTCTGCTCTCGGTAATAGGCCTTCTGCACCCCAGTCTCCAACCTTATTTCTCTGCAACGATTCTTCTCCACCCAATTCTCGAACATCTGCCCTCTCGAACTGTCCTTTTGCACCCCAGTCTTCAGACTCTCTGTAACATCCATCTGAACCGCAGTCTCCAACCTCTGCTCTCTGTAACAGTCCTTCTGCACCCCAGTCTCCAAACGCTGCTCTCTGTAACAGTCCATCCGCACCTCAGTCTCCAACCCCTCCTCTCTGTAACAATCCTTCTGCACCCCAGTATCTAAAATGTGCTCTATTCAACAGTTCTTTGTCACCCCAGTCTCCAACATCTGCTCTCTGCAACAGTCCTTCTGCACCCCAGTCTCCAAACTCTGCTCTCTGCAACGAACCTTCTGGACCCCAGTCTCCAACGTCTGCGCTCTGCAACAGTCCTTCTATAATACAGTCTCCAATCTCTGCTCTCTGTAAGATCTTTCTGCACTCAAGTTTTCAAACTCTGCTCTCTGTGAAATTCATTCTCCAGCCCAGTCTCAAACCTCTGTCCTCTGCAATAGTCCTTCTGCTCCCCAGTCTCCGAGATCTGCTCTCTGTCACGACCTTATGTATCGCAGTTTCCAAACTCTGCTCTCTGTAACGGTCCTTCTGCACCCCAGTCTCCAACCTCTGCTTTTTGAATCAGTCCTTCTGAACCCAAGTCTCCAACCTCTGCTCTTTGTATCTATCCTTCTGCACCTCAGTCTTCAACCTGGGTGTTCTGTAACAGTCCTTCTGCACCCCAGTCTCCAACCTCTGCTCTCTGTAACAGTCCTTCTATACCACAGTCTCCAACTTCTGCTTTCTGTAACAGCTCTTCTGCACGTCAGTCTCTAAACTCTGCTCTCTGTAACAGTCCTTCCACACCTCAGTCTGAAACCTCTGCTCTTCATGATTCTTCTGCACCCCAGTCTCCAACCACTGCTCTCTGTAACAGTCCACCTGCACCTCAGTCTCCAAAATCTGCTCTCTCTAAGTTCCTTCAGCAAACCAGTCTCCAAACTTTGCTCTCTGTAACAGTTTTTCTGCACCCCAGTCTCCAAACTCTCCTCTCTGTAACAGGGCTTCTGCACACCAGTCTCGAAACTCTGCTCTCTATAGCAGGCCTTCTGCCCGCCAGTATCCATACTCTGCTCTCTGTAGCAGGCCTTCTGCACCAAAGTCTCATAACTCTGCTCTCTGCAATGATCCTTCTGCATCACAATCTCCAACCTCTTCTCTCTGCAATGATCCTTCTGCACCCCTGTCTTCAAGCTCTGCTATTTGCAACGATCCTTCTGCACCACAGTCTTCAACCTCTGTTCTTTGTAACAGGACTTCTGCAGCTCAGTCTCCAACATCTCCTCTCTGCAACAGTCCTTCTGCACCCCAGTCTCTAAATTCTGCTCTCTGCAACAGTTCTTCTGTACTGCATTCTCCGAACTCTACTCTCTGTAACATTCTTTCTTCACTCAATACTAGAGTCTCTGCTTTCTGTATCAGTCCTTCTGCAGCCCACTCTCTAACTTCTGCTCTAAGTGTCCTTCTGCACCTTAGTCTCCAACCTCTGCTCTCTGCAAGAGTCCTTCTGCACCCCAGTCTCCAAACTCTGCTCTCTGAAACAGTCCTTCTGTACTTCAGTCTCCAACCTCTGCTCTCTGCAACAGTCCTTCTGCTCCCATCTCAAAACTCTGCTCTCTGTAACAATCCTTCTGCACCTCAGTCTGCAAACTCTGTTCTCTGCAACGGTCCTTCTACACCCCAGTCTCCAACATCTGCTCTCTGCAACAGTCCTTCATACCCCAGTCTCCAATATCTGGTCTCTGCAACAGTCCTTCTTCACCACAGTCTGAAAACTCTGCTGTCTGAAACAAACCTTCTGCACCCCAGTCTCCTACCTCTGCTGTCTGTTACAATCCTTCTGCACCTCAGTCTCCGTCATCTGCTCTCTGTAATATCCATGTGAACCCCAGTCTCCAACATCTGCTCTCTTCAAAAGTCCTTCTGCACCTCAGTCTCCACCCTCTGCTCTCTGCAAAAGCCTTTTTAACCCCCGTCTGCAAACTATGCTCTCTGCAACGATCTTTCTGGACCCCAGTCTCCAACGTCTGCTCTCTGCAACAGTCCTTCTGCACCACAGTCTCCAACCTCAGCTCTCTGTAAGATCTTTCTGCACTCCAGTTTCCAAACTCTGCTCTTTATAACATTCCTTCTCCACCCTAGTCGCCAAACTCTGCTTTATGCAAGGGTCCTGCGGCACCCTGGTCTCCAAACTCTGTCCTCTGCAACAGTCCTTCTGCTCCCAAGTCTCCAATATCGGCTCTCTGTAACAGTCCTTCTGTACTGCATTCACTAAACTCTGCTCTCTGTAACGGTCCTTCTTCACCCCAGTCTCCAACCTCTGCTTTCTGTATCAGTCCTTCTGAACTCCAGTCTCCAACTTCTGCTCTCTGTGTCTATCCTTCTTCACCTCAGTCTCAAACCTGTGCTTTCTGTAACAGTCCTTCTGCACCCGAGACTCCCAACTCTGCTCTCTGTAACAATCCTTCTATACCATAGTCTCCAAACTCTGCTCTCTGTAACGGTCCTTCTGCACCCCAATTTCCAACCTCTGCTCTCTGTAACAGTACTTCTGCATCTCAGTCTGAAACCTCTCCTCTCCACGATCCTTCTAAACCCCAGTCTCCAAACACTGCTCTCTGTAACAGTCCACCTGCACCTTAGTCTCCAACCTCTGCTCTCTGTAAGATTCTTCAGCAACTCTTTCTTCAAAATCTGCTCTCTGTACCAGTCCTTCTGCACCCCAGTCTCCAACCTCTCCTTTCTGTAACAGGCCTTCTGCATGCCAGTCTTCAAATCTGCTCTGTTTAGCGGGCCTTCTGCATGAAAGTCTCCAACATATGCTCTCTGCAAGGAACCTTCTGCACCCCAGTCTTTAACCTCTGCTCTCTGCAATGATCCTACTGAACCTTAGTCTCCAAACTCTGATTTCTAAAACAGCCCTTCTGCACCTCAGTCTCCAAATTCTGCTCTCTGTAAGATTCTTCTGCACCACTGTCTCCAACCTCTTCTCTCTGTAACAATCCTCCTTCACCCCAGTATTCAACCTCTGCTTTGTGTATCAGTTTTTCTGAACCCCAGTCTCCAACCTCTGCTCTCTGTGTCTATCCTTCTTCACCTCAGTCTCCAACCTGTGCTTTCTGTATCAGTCCTTCTGCACCCAAGTCTTCCACCTCTGCTCTCTGTAACATTAATTCTATACCTTAGTCTTCAAGCTCTGCTATATGTAACGGTCCTTCTGCACCCCAATTTCCAACCTCTGCTTTCTGTAACAGTCTTTCTGCACCTCAGTCTCCAAACTCTTCTCTCCGTAACAGTCCTTCTACACCTCAATCTCCAACCTCTGCTCTCTGTAATAGTACTTATGCACCTCAGTCTGAAACCTCTCATCTCCACAATCTTTCTGCACCCCAGTCTCCAACCACTGCTCTCTGTAACAGTCCACCTGCACCTTACTCTCCAACCTCTGCTCTCTGTAAGATCCTTAAGCAACACTTTCTTCAAAATCTGTTCTCTGTATTAGTCCTTCTGCACCCCAGTCTCCAACCTCTCCTCTCTGTAACAGGCCTTCTGCACGCCTGACTCCAAATCTGCTCTCTTTAGCAGGCCTACTGCAAGCAAGTTTCCAACCTCTGCTCTCTGCAATGATCCTTCTGCACCCCAGTCTTTAACCTCTGCTCTCTGCAATGATCCTACTGCACCCCAGTCTCCAACCTATAATATTTACAACAGTCCTTCTGCACCTCAGTCTCCAAATTCTGCTCTCTGTAAGATCCTTCTGCACCGCTGTCTCCAACCTCTGCTCTCTGCAACAGTCCTTCTTTACCCTAGTCTCCAACCTGTACTCTCCGCAACAGTTCTTCTGCACCCCAGTCTCCAAACTCTGCTCTCTCCATCAGTCCTTTGGCACCCTATTTACCAACATAAACTCTCTTTTACAGTCCTTCTCCACCCCAGTCTCTAACCTCTGCTCTCTGTAACAGTCCTCCTGTACTGCAGAATCCAACCTCTGCTCTCTGTAAGGGTCTTTCTGCACCGCAGACTCAAATATTTTCTTTCTGTATCAGTTCTTCTGCAACCCAGTCTCCCACCTCTGCTCTCTATAACAGTACTTCTGCACCCCGATCTCCAATGTCAGCTATCTGCAACAGTCCTTCTGCACCCCAGTCTCCAACCTCTGCTCTCTGTAACAATTCTTCTGCACCTCAGTCTCCAAACTCTGTACTCTGCAACGTTACTTCTGCACCTCAGTCTCCAACATCTACTCTCTGTAACAGTCTTTCTGCACCTGATTCTTCAACCTCTGCTCTATGTAGGATCCTTCTCCAACCCAGGCTCCAAACTCTGCTCTCTGTAACAGCCCTTCTTCACCCCAGTCTCCAACCTCTGCTCTCTGCAACAGTCCTTCTGCAAACCAGTCTCCAACATCTGCTCTCTGCAACAGTCCTTCAGCAACTCAGTCTAAAAATTCTGCTCTCTGCAACGATCTTTCTGCATCTCAGTCTCCTACCTCTGCTCTCTGTAAGACCCTTCTGAAACCCAGTTTTCAAATTCTGCTCTTTGTAACAGTCCTTCTGTAGAATAGTTTTCAACCTCTGCTCTCTGTAACTATTCTTCTGCACCCCAGTCTCCAAACTCTGCTCTCTCCAAGGATTCTTCTGTACCACAATCTCCAACCTCTGCTCTCTGCTGCAGTCCTTCTGCACACCAGTCTCCAACATCTGCTCTCTGCAACAGTCCTTCAGCAACTAAGTGTAAAAACTCTGCTCTCTGCAACGATCCTTCTGCACCTCAGTCTCCTACCTCTACTCTCTGTAAGACCCTTCTGCATATCAGTCTCCAAACTCAGCTCTCTGTAACAGTCCTTCTGCAGAATAGTTTCCAACTTCTGCTCTCTGTAAAATGAATTTTGCAACCCAGTCTGGAACCTCTGTTCTGTAACAGGCCTTCAGAACCCCAGTATCCAACCTCTTCTCTCTGCGATGATTTTTTTTCACCCCAGTCTCCAACCTCTGCTCTCGGCAACAGTCCTTCTGCACCCTACTCACCAACTCTGCTCTCTTCAAGATCCTTATGCACTCAAGTCTCCAACTCTTCTCTCTGCAACGATTCTTCTCCATCCCAGTCTCCAACATCTGCTCTCTGAAACTGTCTTTTTGTACACCAGTCTCCAAACTCTGCTCTCTTTAAGATCCATCTGAACCCCAGTCTCAAACCTCTGCTCTCTGTAACAGTCCTTCTGCACACCAGTCTCCAAACTCTGCTCTATGTAACTGTCCTTGTGCACCTCAGTTTCCAAACTCTGCTCTCTGTAACAGTTTATCTGCAACTCAGTCTCTAAAATCTGCTCTCTGCCACGATCCTTCTGGACCCCAGTCTTCTACTTCTGCTCTCTGCAACAGTCCTCCTGCACCACAGTCTCCAGACTCAGCTCTCTGTAAGATCCTTCTGCACTCAAGTTTCCAAACTCTGCTCTCTGTAACATTCCTTCTCCACCTCAGTCCCCAACTTCTGTCCTCTGCAACAGTCCTGCTGCTCCCCAGTCTCCGAGATCTGCTCTGTGTAACAGTCCTTCTGTACCGCAGTCTCAATCTTCTCTCTCTAACGGTCCTTCTGCACCCCAGTCTCTAACCCCTGCTTCCTGTATCAGTCAATCTGCACCCCTGTCTCCAACCTCTGCTCTCTGTAATAGTCCTTCTGCACCTAAGTCTCCAAAATCTGCTCTCTGCAACAGTCCTTCTGGACCCAAGTCTCAAACCTCTTCTCCCTGCAACAGTTCTTTTACACCTCAGTCTCTTACCACTTCTCTCTGTACCAGTCCTTCTGCACCTCAGTTACCAACATTTGCTCTTTGTAAGACTCTTCTGCAACCTAGTATCCAAACTCTGCCCTCTGTAACAATCCTTCTGAACCCCTTCTCTAAACTCTGTTCTCTGTAACAGTCCTTCTACACACTAGTCTCAATACTCTGATTCCCACAAAGATCTTTCTGCACCCCAGTCTCCTTCCTCTGCTCTCTGCAACAGTCCTTCTCCACCACAGTCTCCAACCTCTGCTCTCTGTAACAGACCTCCTGTAGTGCACTCTCAAAAATCTGCTCTATGTAACGGTTTTTCTGCACCCAAGTCTTCAATCTCTGCTCTCTGTAAAACTCTTTCTACACCTCAGTCTCCAAACTCTGCTCTCTGCAACAGACCTTCTGCATCTCAGTCTGAAACTTTATTCTCTGCAAGGATCCATCTGCACCCCAGTCTCAAAACTCTGCTCTCTGTGACAGTCCTTCTGCACCCCAGTCTCCTACCTCTGCTCTCTGTAACAGGCCTTTTGTACCCCATTCTCAAACCTCTTCTCTCTGTAATAGTGCTTCTTCACCTCAGTCTACAAACTCTGCTCTCTGCAACAGTCCGTCTGCAACCCAGTCTCCAAACTCTGCTTACTGTATCACTCAATCTGCACCACAATTTCCAACATCTGCTCTCTCTAAGAGTTTTTCTGCAACTCAGTCTACAAACTCTGCTCTCTGCAGTAGTCCTTCTGCACCAAATCTCCAAACTCTGCATCTGTAACAGTCCTAATGTAACCCAGTATCTAACCTCTGGTCTCTGCAACAGTCCTCTGCACCCCAATGTGATCCTGTGCTCTCAGCTACAGTCCTTTTACACCCCAGTGTCCAACCTCTGCTCTCTGCAACAGTCCCTCTGCAACCCACTCTCCAACTTCAGCTCTCTGTAATATTATTTCTGCACCTCAGTGTTCAACCTCTGCTCTCTGCAATGGTCCTTCTGCACCTCAGTCTCCAAAAACTTCTCTCTGTAAATGTACTTCTGAACACCTTGTCAAAACTCTGCTGTCCGTAACAGGCCTTCTGCACCCAGGTCTCCAACCTCTGTTCTTTCTAACAATCCTTCTGCACCCCAGTCTCAAAATTTTGCTCTCTACAATGATCCCTCTGCACCCCAGTGTCCAACCTCTGCTCTCTGTAACAGTCCTGCTGCACCTCGGTCTACAACCTCTGCTCTTTGTAAGATCCATTTGCAACCTTGTCTAAAAACTCTGCTCTCTATAGGAGTTCTTCTGCACCCCAGTCTCCAACCTCTGCTCTCCTTAACAGGCCTTTTGCACCCAAATCTCCCACCTCTACTCTCTCTGAAACAGTCCTTTTGAACCTCAGTCTCCAACTTCTGCTCTGTGCAACAGGCCTTTTGCACCTCAGTCCTAAAACTCAACTCTCTGCATCAATCCTTCTGCACCTCAGTCTCAAAACTCTACTCTCTGTAACACTTCGTCTTCACCCCAGTCTCCAAACTCTGCTTACTGTATCACTACATCTGCACCACAATTTCCAACATCTACTCTCTGTAAGAGTATTTCTGAAACTCAGTCTCCAACCTCTGATCTCTGCAACAGTCCTTCTGCAACTCAGTCTCTAAATTCTGCTCTCTGTAAGATTTTTCTGCACCCATGTATTTAACCTCTGCTCTCTGAAACTGTCCTTCTGAATCCGAGTCTTCATACTCTGCTCTCTGTAACAGGACTTCCGCACCTCAGTTTCCAACCTCTGCTTTCTACATTATTCCTTCTGTGCTCTAGTTACCAACATCTGCTCTCTGCAACAGTCTTTCTGCACGCCACTCTCCAACATCTGTTCTCTGCAACAGTCCATCTGCACCTCAGTCTGAAAACTCTGTTCTCTGCAACGATCATTCTGATCCCCAATCTCCAACCTCTTCTCTATATAACAGTCCTGCTGTACCACAGTCTCCAAAATCTTCTCTCTGTAGGATCCTTCTGCAACCCTGTCTCCAAACTTTGCTGTTTGTAACAGTCCTTCTGCACCCCAGTCTCCAACCTCTGCTCTGTGTAACAGGACTTTGCACTCCATTCTCCAAACTCTGCTGTCTGCAACAGTCTTTCTGCACCGGAGTTTCCAAACTCTGCTTCCTGTATCAGTCCATCTGCACCCGAATCTCCAACCTCTGCTCTCTGTAACAGTCCTTCTGCACCTCAGACTACAAATTCTGCTCTCTGCAACAGTACTTCTGCAACCCAGTCTCCAATATCTGCTCACCACAACAGTCCTTCTGCACCAAAGTCTCCAAACTCTGCCTCTGTAACAGTCCTACTAAAAGACATTCTCCAACCTCTACTCTCTGCAACAGTGCTTCTGCACACAAATCTCAATCCTGTACTCTACGCAACAGTTCTTCTAAACCCCATGTCCAGCCTCTGCTTTCTGCAGCAGTCCCTCTGCAACCCAGTCTCCAAACTCCGCTCCCTATAATGATCCTTCTGCACCTCATTCTCCAAACTCTACTCTCGGTAAAAGTTCTTCTGAACCCCTTCTCCAAACTCTGCTCTTCGTAACAGGCCTTCTACACCCCAGTCTCCGACATCTTTTCTCTATAACAATCCTTCTGCACCCCAGTCTCCAACCTCTGCTCCCTACAACCATCCTTCTGCACCCCAGTCTCCAACTTCTGCTCTCTGCAACAGTCCTTATGCACCCCAGTCTCCAACATGTGCTCTCTGCAATAGTCCTTCTGCACCTCAGTCTGAAAACTCTGTTCTCTGTAACGATAATTCTGCACCCTAGTGTCAAACCTCTGCTCTTTGTAACAGTCCTGCTGCACCTTGGTCTACAAACTCTGCTCTATGTAAGATCCTTGAGCAACCTTGTCTAATAACTCTGCTCTCTGTAACAGTTTTTCTGCACCCCAATCTCCAAACTCGGCTCTCCGTAACAGTCCTTTTGCACCTCAGTTTCAAAACTCTGCTCTCAGCAACGATTCTTCTGCACCTCAGTCTCCAAACTCTACTCTCTGTAACACTCTTTCTGCACCCCATTCTCAAACCCCTTCTGTCTGCAACGATTTTTCTGCACCCTAGTCTCCAAACTCTGCTCTCTCTAACAGTCCTTCTGCACCTCAGTATCCAACGTCTTCTCTCTGTAACAGTCCTTCTGCACCTCAGTCTTTAACCTCTGCTCTCTGGAAAAGTACTTCTACACCCCATTCTCTAACCTCTGTTCTCTGCAACAGTCCTTCTAAACCACAGTCTTTAACATCTGCTCTCTCTAGCGGAGCTTCTGCACCCCAGTCTCCAACCTCTGCTCTCTGTATCAGTACTTCTGCACCCAGTCTCCAAACTCTGCTCTCTGTAAAATTCCTTCTGCACCTCAGTCTCCAAACTCTGCTCTTTCCGACAGTTCTTCTCCACCCCTGTCTCCCACCTCTGCTATCTGCAACAGTCCTTCTGCACCCCAGTCTCCAACATCTGCTCTCTGTAACAACCCTCTGCACCTCAGTCTCCAACCTCTACTCTCTGAAACAGTCGTTCTGCACCTCAGTCTCAAACCTCTGCTCTGTGTAAGATCTTTCTGTAACCCTGTCTCCAAACTCTTCCCTCTGTAACAGTCCTTCTGCACCGTTTCTCCAAACTCTTCTCTGTGTAACAGGCTTCTGCACCCCAGTCTCCATCCTCTGTTCTCTGTAACAGTCCTTCTGCATTCCAGTCTCAAATTTCTTCTCTCTACGACGATCTTTCTTCACCCCAGTCTCCAACTTCTACTCTCTGCAACATTCCTTTTGCACCCGTGTCTCCAAAAACTTCACTCTGCAACAGTCCTTCTGCACCTCAGTCTTACATCCCTGCTCTCTTCACGATCCTTCTGCACCCCAGTCTCCAAACACTTCTCTCTGTAACAGTCCACCTGCACCTCAGTCTCCAAACTCTGCTCTCTGTAAGATCTTTCAGCAACCCAGTCTCCAAACTCTGCTCTCTAAAACTGTCCTTCTGCACCCCAGTCTCCAACCTTTCCTCTCTGTAACAGGCCTTCTGCACGCCAGTCTCCAAACTCTTCTCTCTGTAGCAGGCCTTCTACACCCCAGTCTCCAATATCTGCTCTCGGCAACGATCCTTCTGCACCCAAGTCTCCAACCTCTGCTCTCTGCAGTGATCCTACTGCACCTCAGTCTCAAACCTCTAATCTCTGCAACTATTCTTCTGCACCTCAGTCTCCAAATTTTGCTCTCTGTAAGATCCTTCTGCACCCCTGTATCCAACCTCTGCTCTCTGTAACAGTCCTTCTGCATACGAGTCTCCAAACTCTGCTCTCTGCAACAGTCCTTCTGTGCACCAGTCTCCAACATCTGCTTTCTAAAATTCTTCTGCACCTCAGTCTCAAAACCCTGCTCTCTGCAACGACCCTTCTGGACCCCAATCTCCAACCTCTGCTCCCTGTAACACTCCTTCAGCACCTCAGTCTCCCAATTCTGCTCTCTGTAAGATTCTTCTGCAACCCAGTCTTTAAACTCTTCACTCTGCAACACTCCTTTTGAACCCCAGTCTTTAAACTCTGCTCTAGGTAAGATCCATCTGAACCCCAGTCTCCAAACTCTATTCTCTGTAACAGTCCTTCTGCAACCCAGTCTCAAAACTCTGCTCTCTCTAACAGTTCTTCTGCACCTCAGTCTCCAAACTCTGCTCTGTGTAACAGTCCTTCTGCACCCCAGTTTTTAAAATCTGCTCTCTTGTATGATCCTTCTGGAACACAGCCTCCAATGTTTGCTCTTTGCAACAGTCCTTCTGCACCACAGTCTCTAACCTCTGCTCTTTTTAAGATCTTGCTGCACTCCAGTTTCCAAACTCTTCTTTTGTAACATTCCTTCTCCACCCCAGTCTCCAACCTCTGTCCTCTGCAACAGTTTTTCTGCTCCCCAGACTCAGAGATCTGCTCTCTGTAACAGTCCTTCTGTACCACAGTCTCCAACCTCTGCTCTTTGTAATAATCCTTCTACACCCCAGTCTCCATCTCTGTTTCTGTATCAGTCTGTCTGAACCACAGTTTCTGAACTCTGTTCTCTGTATCTATCCTTCTGCACCTCAGTCTCCAACCTCTGCTCTCGGTAACAGACCTATAACGCAGTCTTCAAACTCTGCTCTCTGTAGTGGTCCTTCTGCAGCCCAATTTCGAAACTCTGCTTTCTGTAACAGTCCTTCTGCACCTGAGTCTCTAAACTCTCCTCTCTGTAACAGTCCTTCTACACCTCAGTCTTCAAAGTCTGCTCTCTGTAACAGTCCACCTGAACCTCAGTGTCCAACCTCTGCTCTCTGTAAGATCCTTCAGCAACCCAGTCTCCAAACACTGCTCTGTATAAAAGTCCTTCTGCACCCCAGTCTCCAACCTCTCCTCTCTGTAACTGGCCTTCTGCGCGCCAGTCTCTAAACTCTGCTCTCTGCAATGATCCTACTGCACTCCAGTCTCCAAACTCTGATCTCTACAATATTCCTTCTGCACCACAGTCTCCAAATTCTGCTCTCTGTATGATCCTTCTGCACCCCTTTCTTCTAGCTCTACTTTATGTAACAGGATTTCTGCACCTCAGTCTCCATTCTCTGCTCTTTGCAACAGTCCTTCTGCACCACAGTCTCCAAACTCTGCTCTCTATAAGAATTTTCTGCACTTCTGTTTCCAAATTCTTCTCTCTGTAACATTTCTTCTTCACCCCAGTATTTAACCTCTGCTTTTTGAAGTGTTCTGCGGAACCCCAGTCTTCAAACTCTGTCCTCTGCAACAGTCCTTCTGCTCCCCAGTCTCCAACATCTGCTCTCTGTAACTGTCCTTCTTAACCCCAGTCTCAAACCTCTGCTCTCAATATCTATCCATCTGCACCTCAGTCTCCAACCTGTGCTCTCTGTAACATTCCTTCTGCACCCCAGTCTCCAAACTCTGCTCTCTGTAACAGTTTTTCTATACCGCAGTCTCCAAACTCTGCTCTCTGTAACAGTCCTTCTGAACCTCAGTCTGACAACTCTGCTCTCTGCACGATCCTTTTGCACCCCAGTCTCCAAACACTGCTCTCTGTAACAGTCCACCTGCACCTCAGTCTCCAAACTCTCCTCTCTGTAACAGGCCTTCTGCACCCCAGTCTCAAAAATCTGCTCTCTGCAACGATTCTTCTGCACGTCAGTCTTTAACATCAGCTCTCTGCAATGATCGAACTGCACCCCACTCTCCAACCTCTGATCTCTGCACAGTCCTTCTGCACCTCAGTCTCTAAATTCTTATCTCTGTAAGATTCTTCTGCACCCCTGTATCCAACCTCTGTTCTCTGTAACAGTCCTTCTACACCTCAGTCTTCTACCTGTGCTCTCTCTAACAGTCCTTCTGCACATCAGTCTCTTAATTCTGCTCTCTGTAAAATCCTTTTGAAATCAAGTCTTTAAACTCTGCACTTTTTAAGAGTTCTTCTGCACAACAGTCTCCAAGCTTTTCTCTCTGCAACGATTCTTCTCCACCCCAGTCTCCAATTTCTGCTCTCTGCAACAGTCCTGCCGCACACCAGTCTCCAAACTCTTCTCCTGTAACAGTCCTTCTTTACCACAGTCTCCAAACTCTGCTCTCTGCAACGATCCTTCTTGACCCCAGCCTCCAATTTCTGCTCTCTGCAACAGTTCTTCTGCACCACAGTCTCCAACCTCTTCTCTCTGTAAGATTTATCTGCACTTCAGTTCTCAAACTCTGCTCTCTGTAACATTCCTTCTCCAACCCAGTCTCCAACCTTTGTCCTCTGCAACAGTCCTTCTGCTCCCCAGTGTCGAACATATGCTCTCAGTAACAGTCTTTCTGTACCGCAGTCTCCAACGTCTGCTCTTCGTAACGGTACTTCTACAACCCAGTATCCAACCTCTGCTTTCTGTATCAGTCTGTCTGAACCCCAATCTCCAACGTCTGTTCTCTGTATCTATCCTTCTGCACTTCAGTATCCAACCTATGCTCTATGTAAGAGTCCTTCTGCACCCCAGTCTCTAACATCTGCTCTGGATAACAGTCCTATACCACAGTCTTCAACATCTGCTCTCTGTAAAAATCTTTCTGCACCCCAATTTCAAAACTCTGCTTCCTGTAACAGTCCTTTTTCACCCCAGTCTCCAAACTCTGCTTTCTGTATCAGTCATTCTGAATGCCAGTCTCCAACCTCTGTTCTCTGTATCTATCCTTCTGAAACTCAGTCTCCAACCTCTTCTCTATGCAACAGTCCTTCTATACTGCAGTCTTAAACCCTGCTCTCTGTAAAGGTCTTTCTGCAGCACAGACTCCATATTCTGCATTCTGTATCAGTTTTTCTGAACCCTAGTTACCAAATTATGCTCTCTCTAAGAGTCTTTCTGCACCTCAGTATCCAACCGCTGCTCTCTGCAACAGTCCTTCTGCACCCCAGTCTCCAAACTCTGCTCTCTGAAACAGTCCTTCTGCACCCCAGTCTCCAAAGTCTTCTCTCTGCAACAGTCCTTCTGCACCCCAGTCTGCAAACTCTGCTCTCTGTAACAATCCTTCTGCCCCTCAGTCTCCAAACTCTGCTCTATCGAACAAAACTTCTGCACATCAGTCTCCAGCCTCTGCTCTCTTCAACAGTCCTTCTGCACCAAAGTATCCAACCTCTGCTCTCTGTAAGAACCTTCTGCACTCCAGAATCCAAACTCTGCTCTCTGTAACATTCCTTCTGAACCAAACTATCCAACCTGTGCTTTCTGTAAGATCCTTCTGCACTCAGGAATCCAAACTCTGCTCTCTGTAACATTCCCTCTCCACGACATTCTTTAACCTCTGCTTTCTGCAAATGTCCTGCAACACCCCAGTCTCCAACCTCTGTCCTCTGCAACAGTCCTTCTGCTTCTCATTCACCTACCGCTCCTCTCTGCAACAGTCCTTCTGCACCCCAGTCTCCAAACTCTGCTATCTATAACAATCCTTCTGCATCTCAGACTCCAAACTCTTTTCTCTGCAACTGTCCTTCTGCACCTCAGTCTCTAACCTCCACTCTCTGTAACAGTCCTTCTGCACTTCACTCTCCAACCTCTGCTCTCTGCAACAGTCCTTCTGCACCCAAGTCTCCAACCTCTCATCTCTGTAACAGGCCTTCTGCACGAGAGTCTCAAAACTCTGCTCTCTGTAGCAGGCCTTCTGCACCCCAGTCTCCAACCTCTACTCTCTGCAACGATCCTTCTGCACCCCAGTCTCCAACTTCTGCTCTCTGCAATGATCCTACTGCACCCCAGTCTCTAAACTCTGATCTCTGCAAGAGTCCTTCTGCAACTCAGTCTCCAACTTCTGCTCTATGTAAGATCCTTCTGCACCCCTGTCTCCAAGCTCTGCTTATTTCAACGACCCTTTTGCACCCAAGTGTCCAACCTCTCCTCTATGTAACAGGATTTTGCTTCTCAGTCCCCAATCTCTGCTCTCTGCAACAGTCCTTCTTCACCCAAGTCTCCAACTTCTGCTCTCTCTGAGAGTCCTTCTGCACCTCAGTCTCCAACCACTGCTCTCTACAACATTTTTTCTTCACCCCAGTCTCCATCCTCTGCTCTCTGCAACAGTCCTTCTGCACCCCAGTCTCCAACCTCTGCTCTCTGCAAATGTCCTTCTGCACCCCATTCTCCAAACTCTGCTCTCTATAACAATCCTTCTGCACCTCAGTCTCCAATCTCTGCTCTCTGTAACAGTCAATCTGCACCTCAGTCTGAAAACTCTGCTCTCTACATGATCATTCTGCACCCCAGTCTCCAAGAACTGCTGTCTTTAACAGTCTACCTGTACCTCAGTCTCCAAACTCTGCTCTCTGTAATATCCTACAGGTACTCAGTCTCAAAACTCTGCTCTCTATAACAGTACCTCTGCACCCCAGTCTCCAACCTCTCCTCTCTGTAACAGGACTTCTGCACGCCAGTCTCCAAACTCTCCTCTCTGTTGCAGGCCTTCTGCACCTCAGTCTTTAACCTCTGCTCTCTGTTACAATTTCTCTATACCGCAGTCTCCAAACTCTGGTCTCTGTTACGGTCCTTCTGCACCCCAATTTCCAACCACTTCTTTCTGTAACAGTCCTTCTGCACCTCAGTCTCCAAACTCTGCTCTTTGTAACAGTCCTTCTACACCTCAGTATCCAACCTCTGCTCTCTGTAACAGTGCTTCTGCACCTCAGTCTGACACCTCTGCTCTCTGCATGATTCTTCTGCACCCCAGTCTCCAAACACTGTTCTCTATATCAGTCCTTTTGAACACCAGTCTCAAAACTCTGCTCTCTGTATCTATCCTTCTGAACCTAAGTCTCCAACCTGTGCTCTCTTTAACATTCCTTCTACACCCCAGTCTCCAACCTCTGCTCTCTGTAACAGTTTTTCTATACCGCAGTCTCCAAACTCTGGTCTTTGTAATGGTCCTTCTGCACTCCAATTTCCAACCTCTGCTTTCTGTAACAGTCCTTCTGCACCTCAGTCTCCAAACTCTGCTCTTTCTAACAGTACGTCTACACCACTGTCTCCAACTTCTGCTCTCTGTAACAGTCCTTCTGCACCTCAGTCTGACAGCTCTCTTTTCTGCATGGTACTTCTGCACCTCAGTCTCCAACCACTGCTCTCTGTAACAGTCCTTCTGCACCTCAGTCTGACACCTCTGCTCTCTGCACGATTCTTCTGCACCCCAGTCTCCAAACACTGTTCTCTATATCAGTCCTTTTGAACACCAGTCTCAAAACTCTGCTCTCTGTATCTATCCTTCTGAACCTAAGTCTCCAACCTGTGCTCTCTTTAACATTCCTTCTACACCCCAGTCTCCAACCTCTGCTCTCTGTAACAGTTTTTCTATACCGCAGTCTCCAAACTCTGGTCTTTGTAATGGTCCTTCTGCACTCCAATTTCCAACCTCTGCTTTCTGTAACAGTCCTTCTGCACCTCAGTCTCCAAACTCTGCTCTTTCTAACAGTACGTCTACACCACTGTCTCCAACTTCTGCTCTCTGTAACAGTCCTTCTGCACCTCAGTCTGACAGCTCTCTTTTCTGCATGGTACTTCTGCACCTCAGTCTCCAACCACTGCTCTCTGTAACAGTCCCCTGCACCTCAGTCTCCAACCTCTTCTCTCCTTAAGATCGTTCAGCAACCCAGTCTCCAAACTCTGCTCTTTATAACAGTTTTTCTGCACCCCAGTCTCCAACAGATTCTCTCTGTAACAGGCCTTCTGGAAGCCAGTTTCCCAACTCTGTTCTCTGTAGCAGGCCTTCTGAACCCCAGTCTCCAAACTCTGCTCTCTATGAAAGTCCTTCTGCACCCCAGTCTCCAACCTCTTCTCTCTGTAACATGCCTTCTGGATGCCAGTCTCCCAACTCTGCTCTCTGTAGCAGTCCTTCTGCACCCTAGTCTCCATAATGTGGTCTCTGCAACGATCCTTCTGCACCCCAGTCTCCAACCTCTGATCTCTGCAACACTCCATCTGCACCTCAGTCTTCAAATTCTGCTCTCTGTAAGATGCTTCTGCAACCCTGTATCCAACCTCTGCTCTCTGTAACAGTCTATCTGCATGCGAGTCTCCAACATCTGCTCTCTTCAACAGTCATTCTCCACCTCAGTCTTAAAACTCTCCTCTCTGCAATGACCCTTCTGCACCCAGTCTCCTACCTCGGATCTCTGTAACAGTTCTTCTGCACCTCAGTCTCCCAACTCTGCTCTCTGCAAGATCGTTCTGCAACCCAGTTTTTAAACTCTGCACTTTGTACCTGTCCTTCTGCACAACAGTCTCCAACTTCTGCTCTATGTAACAGGACTTCTGCAACCCAGTCTCAAAACTCTGCTCTATGTAACAGGCTTTCAACACCCCAGTCTAAAACCTCTTCTCTCGGCAACGATTTTTCTCCACCCCAGTCCCCAACATCTGCTGTCTGCAACAGTCGTTTGAACTTCAGTCTCCAAACTCAGCTCTTTGTAAGATCCATCTGAACCCCAGTCTCCAACCTATGCTCTCTGTAACAGTCCTTCTACACCCAAATCTCCAAACTCTGCTCTCTGTAACAGTCCTTCTGCACCTCAGTCTCCAACCTCTGCTCTCTGTAACAGTCCTTCTGCACCCCAGTCTCTAAAATCTGCTCTCTGCAACATTCCTTCTGCACCCCAGTCTTCAACATCTGCTCTCTTCAACACTACTTC
>NW_027524415.1:0-32326 GCF_052094955.1 Ictidomys tridecemlineatus
CTGAAAGAATCATCAAGATTGGGTGAAAAAATGTTGGCTGAGATTTTAGGCAACTCGTAGTTTTTTGGAAGCTGGCCACCCCTTTCCATGAAAGTGATTTTCGCCAGTATCTGCTTAGGGCTACATCAACAGCAAACAAACCATACAGATAGAACTTGAAACTGCTTTACTGTGTCAAGTTTCAAAGAGCTAGCACAAATCCTGTTTGATTTAGAGTTCCAAATACATGTATCCCTATAAGAGAAAACAGAGTGAAACCTAAAAATGAAAACGGTTACTGCAAACGAACAGTTTAAACTAGAAGAATGAAATATGGTGAGCCAAATGGTTTTGGTGTACTGATCATTACCTGAAAGAATCATCAAGTTGGGTGAAAAAATGTTTGCTGAGATTTCAGGCAACTCGTAGTTTTTTGGAAGCTTGGCAACCCCTTTTCATGAAAGTGATTTTCGCCAGTCTCTGCTTAGGGCTACATCAACAGCAAACAAACCATAGAGATAGAACTTGAAACTGCTTTATTGTGTCAAGTTTCAAAGAGCTAGCACAAACCTTGTTTGATTTAGAGTTCCAAATACATGTATCCCTATAGGAGAAAACAGAGTGAAACCTAAAAATGAAAACGGTTACTACAAACGAACGGTTTTATCCTAGAAGAACGAAATATGGTGAGCCAAGTGGTTTTGGTGTACTGATCATTACCTGAAAGAATCATCGAGATTGGGTCAAAAAATGTTGGCTGAGATTTCAGGCAACTCGTAGTTTTTTGGAAGCTTGGCAACCCCTTTCCATGAAAGTGATTTTCGCCAGTCTCTCCTTAGGTCTACATCAACAGCAAACAAACCATAGAGATAGAATTTGAAACTGCTTTATTGTGTCAAGTTTCAAAGAGCTAGCACAAACCGTGTTTGATTTAGAGTTCCAAATACATGTATCCCTATAGGAGAAAACAGATTGAAACCTAAAAATGAAAACGGTTACTGCAAACGAACGGTTTAACCTAGAAGAACGAAATTTGGTGAGCCAAGTGGTTTTGGTGTACTGATCATTACCTGAAAGAATCATCAAGATTGGGGTGAAAAAATGTTGGCTTCGATTTTAGGCAACTCGTAGTTTTTTTGAAGCTGGCCACCCCTTTCCATGAAAGTGATTTTCGCCACTCTCTGCTTAGGGCTACATCAACAGCAAACAAACCATACAGAAAGAACTTGAAACTGCTTTATTGTGTCAAGTTTCAAAGAGCTAGCACAAACCCTGTTTGATTTAGAGTTCCAAATACATGTATCACTATAGGAGAAAACAGTGAAACCTAAAAGTGAAAACGGTTACTGCAAACGAACGGTTTAACCTAGAAGAACGAAATTTGGTGAGCCAAGTGGTTTTGGTGTACTGATCACTACCTGAAAGAATCATCAAGATTGGGTGAAAAAATGTTGGCTGAGATTTCAGGCAACTCGTAGTTTTTTGGAAGCTTGGCAACCCCTTTTCATGAAAGTGATTTTCGCCAGTCTCTGCTTAGGGCTACATCAACAGCAAACAAACCATAGAGATAGAACTTGAAACTGCTTTATTGTGTCAAGTTTCAAAGAGCTAGCACAAACCTTGTTTGATTTAGAGTTCCAAATACATGTATCCCTATAGGAGAAAACAGAGTGAAACCTAAAAATGAAAACGGTTACTACAAACGAACGGTTTATCCTAGAAGAACGAAATATGGTGAGCCAAGTGGTTTTGGTGTACTGATCATTACCTGAAAGAATCATCGAGATTGGGTCAAAAAATGTTGGCTGAGATTTCAGGCAACTCGTAGTTTTTTGGAAGCTTGGCAACCCCTTTCCATGAAAGTGATTTTCGCCAGTCTCTCCTTAGGTCTACATCAACAGCAAACAAACCATAGAGATAGAACTTGAAACTGCTTTATTGTGTCAAGTTTCAAAGAGCTAGCACAAACCGTGTTTGATTTAGAGTTCCAAATACATGTATCCCTATAGGAGAAAACAGATTGAAACCTAAAAATGAAAACGGTTACTGCAAACGAACGGTTTAACCTAGAAGAACGAAATTTGGTGAGCCAAGTGGTTTTGGTGTACTGATCATTACCTGAAAGAATCATCAAGATTGGGTGAAAAAATGTTGGCTTCGATTTTAGGCAACTCGTAGTTTTTTTGAAGCTGGCCACCCCTTTCCATGAAAGTGATTTTCGCCACTCTCTGCTTAGGGCTACATCAACAGCAAACAAACCATACAGAAAGAACTTGAAACTGCTTTATTGTGTCAAGTTTCAAAGAGCTAGCACAAACCCTGTGTGATTTAGAGTTCCAAATACATGTATCACTATAGGAGAAAACAGTGAAACCTAAAAGTGAAAACGGTTACTGCAAACGAACGGTTTAACCTAGAAGAACGACATTTGGTGAGCCAAGTGGTTTTGGTGTACTGATCACTACCTGAAAGAATCATCAAGATTGGGTGAAAAAATGTTGGCTGAGATTTCAGGCAACTCGTAGTTTTTTGGAAGCTTGGCAACCCCTTTCTATTAAAGTGATTTTCGCCAGTCTCTGCTTAGGGCTACATCAACAGCAAACAAACCATACAGATAGAACTTGAAACTGCTTTATTGTGTCAAGTTTCAAAGAGCTAGCACAAACCTTGTTTGATTTAGAGTTCCAAATACATGTATCCCTATAGGAGAAAACAGAGTGAAACCTAAAAATGAAAACGGTTACTACAAACGAACGGTTTATCCTAGAAGAACGAAATATGGTGAGCCAAGTGGTTTTGGTGTACTGATCATTACCTGAAAGAATCATCGAGATTGGGTCAAAAAATGTTGGCTGAGATTTCAGGCAACTCGTAGTTTTTTGGAAGCTTGGCAACCCCTTTCCATGAAAGTGATTTTCGCCAGTCTCTCCTTAGGTCTACATCAACAGCAAACAAACCATAGAGATAGAACTTGAAACTGCTTTATTGTGTCAAGTTTCAAAGAGCTAGCACAAACCGTGTTTGATTTAGAGTTCCAAATACATGTATCCCTATAGGAGAAAACAGATTGAAACCTAAAAATGAAAACGGTTACTGCAAACGAACGGTTTAACCTAGAAGAACGAAATTTGGTGAGCCAAGTGGTTTTGGTGTACTGATCATTACCTGAAAGAATCATCAAGATTGGGTGAAAAAATGTTGGCTTCGATTTTAGGCAACTCGTAGTTTTTTTGAAGCTGGCCACCCCTTTCCATGAAAGTGATTTTCGCCACTCTCTGCTTAGGGCTACATCAACAGCAAACAAACCATACAGAAAGAACTTGAAACTGCTTTATTGTGTCAAGTTTCAAAGAGCTAGCACAAACCCTGTTTGATTTAGAGTTCCAAATACATGTATCCCTATAGGAGAAAACAGAGTGAAACCTAAAAATGAAAACGGTTACTGCAAACGAACGGTTTTACCTAGAAGAACGAAATTTGGTGAGTCAAGTGGTTTTGGTGTACTGATCATTACCTGAAAGAATCATCAAGATTGGGTGATAAAATGTTGGCTGAGATTTTAGGCAACTCGTAGTTTTTTGAAAGCTGGCCACCCCTTTCCATGAAAGTGATTTTCTCCAGTATCTGCTTAGGGCTACATCAACAGCAAACAAACCATAGAGATAGAACTTGAAACTGCTTTACTGTGTCAAGTTTCAAAGAGCTAGCACAAACACTGTTTGATTTAGAGTTCCAAATACATGTATCCCTATAAGAGAAAACAGAGTGAAACCTAAAAATGAAAACGGTTAGTATAAACGAACGGTTTAACCTAGAAAAACGAAATATGGTGAGCCAAGTGGTTTTGGTGTACTGATCATTACCTTAAAGAATCATCAAGATTGGGTGAAAAAATGTTGGCTGAGATTTCAGGCAACTCGTAGTTTTTTGGAAGCTTGGCAACCCCTTTCCATGAAAGTGATTTTCGCCAGTCTCTGCTTAGGGCTACATCAACAGCAAACAAACCATAGAAATAGAACTTGAAACTGCTTTATTGTGTCAAGTTTCAAAGAGCTAGCACTAACCGTGTTTGATTTAGAGTTCCAAATACATGTATCCCTATAGAGAAAACAGAGTGAAACCTAAAAATGAAAACGGTTACTGCAAACGAACAGTTTAAACTAGAAGAATGAAATATGGTGAGCCAAATGGTTTTGGTGTACTGATCATTACCTGAAAGAATCATCAAGTTGGGTGAAAAAATGTTTGCTGAGATTTCAGGCAACTCGTAGTTTTTTGGAAGCTTGGCAACCCCTTTCCATGAAAGTGATTTTCGCCAGTCTCTGCTTAGGGCTACATCAACAGCAAACAAACCATAGAGATAGAACTTGAAACTGCTTTATTGTGTCAAGTTTCAAAGAGCTAGCACAAACCCTGTTTGATTTAGAGTTCCAAATACATGTATCCCTATAGGAGAAAACAGAGTGAAACCTAAAAATGAAAACGGTTACTACAAACGAACGGTTTAACCTAGAAGAACGAAATATGGTGAGCCAAGTGGTTTTGGTGTACTGATCATTACCTGAAAGAATCATTGAAATTGGGTCAAAAAATGTTGGCTGAGATTTCAGGCAACTCGTAGTTTTTTGGAAGCTTGGCAACCCCTTTCCATGAAAGTGATTTTCGCCAGTCTCTCCTTAGGTCTACATCAACAGCAAACAAACCATAGAGATAGAACTTGAAACTGCTTTATTGTGTCAAGTTTCAAAGAGCTAGCACAAACCGTGTTTGATTTAGAGTTCCAAATACATGTATCCCTATAGGAGAAAACAGATTGAAACCTAAAAATGAAAACGGTTACTGCAAACGAATGGTTTAACCTAGAAGAACTAAATTTGGTGACCCAAGTGGTTTTGGTGTACTGATCATTACCTGAAAGAATCATCAAGATTGGGTGAAAAAATGTTGGCTGAGATTTTAGGCAACTCGTAGTTTTTTTGAAGCTGGCCACCCCTTTCCATGAAAGTGATTTTCGCCACTCTCTGCTTAGGGCTACATCAACAGCAAACAAACCATACAGAAAGAACTTGAAACTGCTTTATTGTGTCAAGTTTCAAAGAGCTAGCACAAACGGTGTTTGATTTAGAGTTCCAAATACATGTATCACTATAGGAGAAAACAGAGTGAAACCTAAAAATGAAAACGGTTACTGCAAACGAACGGTTTTACCTAGAAGAACGAAATTTGGTGAGTCAAGTGGTTTTGGTGTACTGATCATTACCTGAAAGAATCATCAAGATTCGGTGATAAAATGTTGGCTGAGATTTTAGGCAACTCGTAGTTTTTTGAACGCTGGCCACCCCTTTCCATGAAAGTGATTTTCTCCAGTATCTGCTTAGGGCTACATCAACAGCAAACAAACCATAGAGATAGAACTTGAAACTGCTTTACTGTGTCAAGTTTCAAAGAGCTAGCACAAACACTGTTTGATTTAGAGTTCCAAATACATGTATCCCTATAAGAGAAAACAGAGTGAAACCTAAAAATGAAAAAGGTTAGTATAAACGAACGGTTTAACCTAGAAAAACGAAATATGGTGAGCCAAGTGGTTTTGGTGTACTGATCATTACCTGAAAGAATCATCAAGATTGGGTGAAAAAATGTTGGCTGAGATTTCAGGCAACTCGTAGTTTTTTGGAAGCTTGGCAACCCCTTTCCATGAAAGTGATTTTCGCCAGTCTCTGCTTAGGGCTACATCAACAGCAAACAAACCATAGAAATAGAACTTGAAACTGCTTTATTGTGTCAAGTTTCAAAGAGCTAGCACTAACCGTGTTTGATTTAGAGTTCCAAATACATGTATCCCTATAGAGAAAACAGAGTGAAACCTAAAAATGAAAACGGTTACTGCAAACGAACAGTTTAAACTAGAAGAATGAAATATGGTGAGCCAAATGGTTTTGGTGTACTGATCATTACCTGAAAGAATCATTGAGATTGGGTCAAAAAATGTTGGCTGAGATTTCAGGCAACTCGTAGTTTTTTGGAAGCTTGGCAACCCCTTTCCATGAAAGTGATTTTCGCCAGTCTCTCCTTAGGTCTACATCAACAGCAAACAAACCATAGAGATAGAACTTGAAACTGCTTTATTGTGTCAAGTTTCAAAGAGCTAGCACAAACCGTGTTTGATTTAGAGTTCCAAATACATGTATCCCTATAGGAGAAAACAGATTGAAACCTAAAAATGAAAACGGTTACTGCAAACGAATGGTTTAACCTAGAAGAACTAAATTTGGTGACCCAAGTGGTTTTGGTGTACTGATCATTACCTGAAAGAATCATCAAGATTGGGTGAAAAAATGTTGGCTGAGATTTTAGGCAACTCGTAGTTTTTTGGAAGCTTGGCAACCCCTTTCCATGAAAGTGATTTTCGCCAGTCTCTGCTTAGGGCTACATCAACAGCAAACAAACCATAGAAATAGAACTTGAAACTGCTTTATTGTGTCAAGTTTCAAAGAGCTAGCACTAACCGTGTTTGATTTAGAGTTCCAAATACATGTATCCCTATAGAGAAAACAGAGTGAAACCTAAAAATGAAAACGGTTACTGCAAACGAACAGTTTAAACTAGAAGAATGAAATATGGTGAGCCAAATGGTTTTGGTGTACTGATCATTACCTGAAAGAATCATCAAGTTGGGTGAAAAAATGTTTGCTGAGATTTCAGGCAACTCGTAGTTTTTTGGAAGCTTGGCAACCCCTTTCCATGAAAGTGATTTTCGCCAGTCTCTGCTTAGGGCTACATCAACAGCAAACAAACCATAGAGATAGAACTTGAAACTGCTTTATTGTGTCAAGTTTCAAAGAGCTAGCACAAACCCTGTTTGATTTAGAGTTCCAAATACATGTATCCCTATAGGAGAAAACAGAGTGAAACCTAAAAATGAAAACGGTTACTACAAACGAACGGTTTAACCTAGAAGAACGAAATATGGTGAGCCAAGTGGTTTTGGTGTACTGATCATTACCTGAAAGAATCATTGAGATTGGGTCAAAAAATGTTGGCTGAGATTTCAGGCAACTCGTAGTTTTTTGGAAGCTTGGCAACCCCTTTCCATGAAAGTGATTTTCGCCAGTCTCTCCTTAGGTCTACATCAACAGCAAACAAACCATAGAGATAGAACTTGAAACTGCTTTATTGTGTCAAGTTTCAAAGAGCTAGCACAAACCGTGTTTGATTTAGAGTTCCAAATACATGTATCACTATAGGAGAAAACAGAGTGAAACCTAAAAATGAAAACGGTTACTGCAAACGAACGGTTTTACCTAGAAGAACGAAATTTGGTGAGTCAAGTGGTTTTGGTGTACTGATCATTACCTGAAAGAATCATCAAGATTGGGTGATAAAATGTTGGCTGAGATTTTAGGCAACTCGTAGTTTTTTGAACGCTGGCCACCCCTTTCCATGAAAGTGATTTTCTCCAGTATCTGCTTAGGGCTACATCAACAGCAAACAAACCATAGAGATAGAACTTGAAACTGCTTTACTGTGTCAAGTTTCAAAGAGCTAGCACAAACACTGTTTGATTTAGAGTTCCAAATACATGTATCCCTATAAGAGAAAACAGAGTGAAACCTAAAAATGAAAAAGGTTAGTATAAACGAACGGTTTAACCTAGAAAAACGAAATATGGTGAGCCAAGTGGTTTTGGTGTACTGATCATTACCTGAAAGAATCATCAAGATTGGGTGAAAAAATGTTGGCTGAGATTTCAGGCAACTCGTAGTTTTTTGGAAGCTTGGCAACCCCTTTCCATGAAAGTGATTTTCGCCAGTCTCTGCTTAGGGCTACATCAACAGCAAACAAACCATAGAAATAGAACTTGAAACTGCTTTATTGTGTCAAGTTTCAAAGAGCTAGCACTAACCGTGTTTGATTTAGAGTTCCAAATACATGTATCCCTATAGAGAAAACAGAGTGAAACCTAAAAATGAAAACGGTTACTGCAAACGAACAGTTTAAACTAGAAGAATGAAATATGGTGAGCCAAATGGTTTTGGTGTACTGATCATTACCTGAAAGAATCATCAAGTTGGGTGAAAAAATGTTTGCTGAGATTTCAGGCAACTCGTAGTTTTTTGGAAGCTTGGCAACCCCTTTCCATGAAAGTGATTTTCGCCAGTCTCTGCTTAGGGCTACATCAACAGCAAACAAACCATAGAGATAGAACTTGAAACTGCTTTATTGTGTCAAGTTTCAAAGAGCTAGCACAAACCCTGTTTGATTTAGAGTTCCAAATACATGTATCCCTATAGGAGAAAACAGAGTGAAACCTAAAAATGAAAACGGTTACTACAAACGAACGGTTTAACCTAGAAGAACGAAATATGGTGAGCCAAGTGGTTTTGGTGTACTGATCATTACCTGAAAGAATCATTGAGATTGGGTCAAAAAATGTTGGCTGAGATTTCAGGCAACTCGTAGTTTTTTGGAAGCTTGGCAACCCCTTTCCATGAAAGTGATTTTCGCCAGTCTCTCCTTAGGTCTACATCAACAGCAAACAAACCATAGAGATAGAACTTGAAACTGCATTATTGTGTCAAGTTTCAAAGAGCTAGCACAAACCGTGTTTGATTTAGAGTTCCAAATACATGTATCCCTATAGGAGAAAACAGATTGAAACCTAAAAATGAAAACGGTTACTGCAAACGAATGGTTTAACCTAGAAGAACTAAATTTGGTGACCCAAGTGGTTTTGGTGTACTGATCATTACCTGAAAGAATCATCAAGATTGGGTGAAAAAATGTTGGCTGAGATTTTAGGCAACTCGTAGTTTTTTTGAAGCTGGCCACCCCTTTCCATGAAAGTGATTTTCGCCACTCTCTGCTTAGGGCTACATCAACAGCAAACAAACCATACAGAAAGAACTTGAAACTGCTTTATTGTGTCAAGTTTCAAAGAGCTAGCACAAACGGTGTTTGATTTAGAGTTCCAAATACATGTATCACTATAGGAGAAAACAGAGTGAAACCTAAAAATGAAAACGGTTACTGCAAACGAACGGTTTTACCTAGAAGAACGAAATTTGGTGAGTCAAGTGGTTTTGGTGTACTGATCATTACCTGAAAGAATCATCAAGATTGGGTGATAAAATGTTGGCTGAGATTTTAGGCAACTCGTAGTTTTTTGAAAGCTGGCCACCCCTTTCCATGAAAGTGATTTTCTCCAGTATCTGCTTAGGGCTACATCAACAGCAAACAAACCATAGAGATAGAACTTGAAACTGCTTTACTGTGTCAAGTTTCAAAGAGCTAGCACAAACACTGTTTGATTTAGAGTTCCAAATACATGTATCCCTATAAGAGAAAACAGAGTGAAACCTAAAAATGAAAAAGGTTAGTATAAACGAACGGTTTAACCTAGAAAAACGAAATATGGTGAGCCAAGTGGTTTTGGTGTACTGATCATTACCTGAAAGAATCATCAAGATTGGGTGAAAAAATGTTGGCTGAGATTTCAGGCAACTCGTAGTTTTTTGGAAGCTTGGCAACCCCTTTCCATGAAAGTGATTTTCGCCAGTCTCTGCTTAGGGCTACATCAACAGCAAACAAACCATAGAAATAGAACTTGAAACTGCTTTATTGTGTCAAGTTTCAAAGAGCTAGCACTAACCGTGTTTGATTTAGAGTTCCAAATACATGTATCCCTATAGAGAAAACAGAGTGAAACCTAAAAATGAAAACGGTTACTGCAAACGAACAGTTTAAACTAGAAGAATGAAATATGGTGAGCCAAATGGTTTTGGTGTACTGATCATTACCTGAAAGAATCATCAAGTTGGGTGAAAAAATGTTGGCTGAGATTTCAGGCAACTCGTAGTTTTTTGGAAGCTTGGCAACCCCTTTCCATGAAAGTGATTTTCGCCAGTCTCTGCTTAGGGCTACATCAACAGCAAACAAACCATAGAGATAGAACTTGAAACTGCTTTATTGTGTCAAGTTTCAAAGAGCTAGCACAAACCCTGTTTGATTTAGAGTTCCAAATACATGTATCCCTATAGGAGAAAACAGAGTGAAACCTAAAAATGAAAACGGTTACTACAAACGAACGGTTTAACCTAGAAGAACGAAATGTGGTGAGCCAAGTGGTTTTGGTGTACTGATCATTACCTGAAAGAATCATTGAGATTGGGTCAAAAAATGTTGGCTGAGATTTCAGGCAACTCGTAGTTTTTTGGAAGCTTGGCAACCCCTTTCCATGAAAGTGATTTTTGCCAGTCTCTCCTTAGGTCTACATCAACAGAAAAACAAACCATAGAGATAGAACTTGAAACTCCTTTATTGTGTCAAGTTTCAAAGAGCTAGCACAAACCGTGTTTGATTTAGAGTTCCAAATACATGTATCCCTATAGGAGAAAACAGATTGAAACCTAAAAATGAAAACGGTTACTGCAAACGAATGGTTTAACCTAGAAGAACTAAATTTGGTGACCCAAGTGGTTTTGGTGTACTGATCATTACCTGAAAGAATCATCAAGATTGGGTGAAAAAATGTTGGCTGAGATTTTAGGCAACTCGTAGTTTTTTTGAAGCTGGCCACCCCTTTCCATGAAAGTGATTTTCGCCACTCTCTGCTTAGGGCTACATCAACAGCAAACAAACCATACAGAAAGAACTTGAAACTGCTTTATTGTGTCAAGTTTCAAAGAGCTAGCACAAACCCTGTTTGATTTAGAGTTCCAAATACATATATCACTATAGGAGAAAACAGTGAAACCTAAAAATGAAAATGGTTACTGCAAACGAACGGTTTAACCTAGAAGAACGAAATTTGGTGAGCCAAGTGGTTTTGGTGTACTGATCACTACCTGAAAGAATCATCAAGATTGGGTGAAAAAATGTTGGCTGAGATTTCAGGCAACTCGTAGTTTTTTGGAAGCTTGGCAACCCCTTTCCATGAAAGTTATTTTCGCCAGTCTCTGCTTAGGGCTACATCAACAGCAAACAAAGCATAGAGATAGAACTTGAAACTGCTTTATTGTGTCAAGTTTCAAAGAGCTAGCACAAACCGTGTTTGATTTAGACTTCCAAATACATGTATCCCTATAGGAGAAAACAGAGTGAAACCTAAAAATGAAAAAGGTTACTGCAAACGAACAGTTTAAACTAGAAGAACGAAATATGGTGATCCAAGTGGTTTTGGTGTACTGATCATTACCTGAAAGAATCATCAAGTTGGGTGAAAAAATGTTTGCTGAGATTTCAGGCAACTCGTAGTTTTTTGGAAGCTTGGCAACCCCTTTCCATGAAAGTGATTTTCGCCACTCTCTGCTTAGGGCTACATCAACAGCAAACAAATAATAGAGATAGAACTTGAAACTGCTTTATTGTGTCAAGTTTCAAAGAGCTAGCACAAATGGTGTTTGATTTAGAATTCCAAATACATGTATCCCTATAGGAGAAAACAGAGTGAAACCTAAAAATGAAAACGGTTACTGCAAACGAACGGTTTTACCTAGAAGAACGAAATTTGGTGAGTCAAGTGGTTTTGGTGTACTGATCATTACCTGAAAGAATCATGGAGATTGGGTCAAAAAATGTTGGCTGAGATTTCAGGCAACTCGTAGTTTTTTGGAAGCTTGGCAACCCCTTTCCATGAAAGTGATTTTCGCCAGTCTCTCCTTAGGTCTACATCAACAGCAAACAAACCATAGAGATAGAACTTGAAACTGCTTTATTGTGTCAAGTTTCAATGAGCTAGCACAAACCGTGTTTGATTTAGAGTTCCAAATACATGTATCCCTATAGGAGAAAACAGATTGAAACCTAAAAATGAAAACGGTTACTGCAAACGAACGGTTTAACCTAGAAGAACTAAATTTGGTGACCCAAGTGGTTTTGGTGTACTGATCATTACCTGAAAGAATCATCAAGATTGGGTGAAAATATGTTGGCTGAGATTTTAGGCAACTCATAGTTTTTTGGAAGCTTGGCAACCCCTTTCCATGAAAGTGATTTTCGCCAGTCTCTGCTTAGGGCTACATCAACAGCAAACAAACCATAGAGATAGAACTTGAAACTGCTTTATTGTGTCAAGTTTCAAAGAGCTAGCACAAACCGTGTTTGATTTAGAGTTCCAAATACATGTATCCCTATAGGAGAAAACCCAGTGAAACCTAAAAATGAAAACGGTTACTGCAATCGAACGATTTAACCTAGAAGAACGAAATTTGGTGAGCCAAGTGGTTTTGGTGTACTGATCATTACCTGAAAGAATCATCAAGATTGGGTGAAAAAATGTAGGCTGAGATTTTAGGCAACTCGTAGTTTTTTTGAAGCTGGCCACCCCTTTCCATGAAAGTGATTTTCGCCACTCTCTGCTTAGGGCTACATCAACAGCAAACAAACCATACAGAAAGAACTTGAAACTGCTTTATTGTGTCAAGTTTCAAAGAGCTAGCACAAACCCTGTTTGATTTAGAGTTCCAAATACATGTATCACTATAGGAGAAAACAGTGAAACCTAAAAAGGAAAACGGTTACTGCAAACGAACGGTTTAACCTAGAAGAACGAAATTTGGTCAGCCAAGTGGTTTTGGTGTACTGATCACTACCTGAAAGAATCATCAAGATTGGGTGAAAAAATGTTGGCTGAGATTTCAGGCAACTCGTAGTTTTCTGGAAGCTTGGCAACCCCTTTCTATTAAAGTGATTTTCGCCAGTCTCTGCTTAGGGCTACATCAACAGCAAACAAACCATAGAGATAGAACTTGAAACTGCTTTATTGTGTCAAGTTTCAAAGAGCTAGCACAAACCGTGTTTGATTTAGACTTCCAAATACATGTATCCCTATAGGAGAAAACAGAGTGAAACCTAAAAATGAAAAAGGTTACTGCAAACGAACAGTTTAAACTAGAAGAACGAAATATGGTGATCCAAGTGGTTTTGGTGTACTGATCATTACCTGAAAGAATCATCAAGTTGGGTGAAAAAATGTTTGCTGAGATTTCAGGCAACTCGTAGTTTTTTGGAAGCTTGGCAACCCCTTTCCATGAAAGTGATTTTCGCCAGGCTCTGCTTAGGGCTACATCAACAGCAAACAAATAATAGAGATAGAACTTGAAACTGCTTTATTGTGTCAAGTTTCAAAGAGCTAGCACAAACGGTGTTTGATTTAGAATTGCAAATACATGTATCCCTATAGGAGAAAACAGAGTGAAACCTAAAAATGAAAACGGTTACTGCAAACGAACGGTTTTACCTAGAAGAACGAAATTTGGTGAGCCAAGTGGTTTTGGTGTACTGATCATTACCTGAAAGAATCATCAAGATTGGGTGAAAAAATGTTGGCTGAGATTTTAGAAAACTCGTAGTTTTTTGGAAGCTGGCCACCCCTTTCCATGAAAGTGATTTTCGCCAGTCTCTGCTTAGGGCTACATCAACAGCAAACAAACCATACAGATAGAACTTGAAACTGCTTTATTGTGTCAAGATTCAAAGAGCTAGCACAAACCGTGTTTGATTTAGAGTTCCAAATACATGTATCCCTATAGGAGAAAACAGAGTGAAACCTAAAAATGAAAACGGTTACTGCAAACGAACAGTTTAAACTAGAAGAACAAAATATGGTGAGCCAAGTGTTTTTGGTGTACTGATCATTACCTGAAAGAATCATCAAGATTGGGTGAAAAAATGTTTGCTGTGATTTCAGGCAACTCGTAGTTTTTTGGAAGCTTGGCAACCCCTTTACATGAAAGTGATTTTAGCCACTCTCTGCTTAGGGCTACATCAACACCAAACAAACCATAGAGATAGAACTTGAAACTGCTTTATTGTGTTAAGTTTCAAAGAGCTAGCACAAACCCTGTTTGATTTAGAGTTCCAAATACATGTATCCCTATAGGAGAAAACAGAGTGAAACCTAAAAATGAAAACGGTTACTACAAACGAACGGCTTAACCTAGAAGAACGAAATACGGTCAGCCAAGTGGTTTTGGTGTACTGATCATTACCTGAAAGAATCATTGAGATTGGGTCAAAAAATGTTGGCTGAGATTTCAGGCAACTCGTAGTTTTTTGGAAGCTTGGCAACCCCTTTCCATGAAAGTGATTTTCGCCAGTCTCTGCTTAGGGCTACATCAAAAGCAAACAAACCATACAGATAGAACTTGAAACTGATTTATTGTGTTATGTTTCAAAGAGCTACCAAAAACCGTGTTTGATTTAGAGTTCCAAATACATGTATCCCTATAGGAGAAAACAGAGTGAAACCTAAAAAGGAAAACGGTTACTGCAAACGAACGGTGTAACCTAGAAGAACGAAATTTGGTGAGCCAAGTGGTTTTGGTGTACTGATCATTACCTGAAAGAATCATCAAGATTGGGTGAAAAAATGTTGGCTGAGATTTCAGGCAACTCGTAGTTTTTTGGAAGCTTGGCAACCCTTTCCATAAAAGTGATTTTCGCCAGTCTCTGCTTAGGGCTACATCAAAAGCAAAAAAAACATAGAGATAGAACTTGAAAGTGACTTATTGTGTCAAGTTTCAAAGAGCTAGCACAAACCTTGTTTGATTTAGGGTTCCAAATACATGTATCCCTATAGGAGAAAACAGTGAAACCTAATGATGAAAACGGTTACTGCAAACGAACGGTTTAACCTAGAAGAACGAAATTTGGTGAGCCAAGTGGTTTTGGTGTACTGATCATTACCTGAAAGAATCATCAAGATTGGGTGATAAAATGTTTGCTGAGTTTTCAGGCAACTCGTAGTTTTTTGGAAGCTTGGCAACCCCTTTCCATGAAAGTGATTTTCGCCAGTCTCTGCTTAGGGCTACATCAACAGCAAACAAACCATAGAAATAGAACTTGTAACTGCTTTATTGTGTCAAGTTTCAAAGAGCTAGCACAAACCGTGTTTGATTTAGAGTTCCAAATACATGTATCCCTATAGGAGAAAACAGTGTGAAACCTAAAAATGAAAACGGTTACTGCAAACGAACAGTTTAAACTAGAAGAACGAAATATGGTGAGCCAAGTGGTTTTGGTGTACTGATCATTACCTGAAAGAATCATCAAGATTGGGTGAAAAAATGTTTGCTGTGATTTCAGGCAACTCGTAGTTTTTTGGAAGCTTGGCAACCCCTTTCCATGAAAGTGATTTTCGCCAGTCTCTGCTTTGGGCTACATCAACACCAAACAAACCATAGAGATAGAACTTGAAACTGCTTTATTGTGTCAATTTTCAAAGAGCTAGCACAAACCCTGTTTGATTTAGAGTTCCAAATACATGTATCCCAATAGGAGAAAACAGAGTGAAACCTAAAAATGAAAACGGTTACTGCAAACGAACGGTTTAACCTAGAAGAACGAAATTTGGTGAGCCAAGTGGTTTTGGTGTACTGATCATTACCTGAAAGAATCATCAAGATTGGGTGAAAAAATGTTGGCTGAGATTTTAGGCAACTCGTAGTTTTTTGGAAGCTGGCCACCCCTTTCCATGAAAGTGATTTTCGCCAGTATCTGCTTAGGGCTACATCAACAGCAAACAAACCATAGAGATAGAACTTGAAACTGCTTTATTGTGTCAAGTTTCAAAGAGCTAGCACAAACCCTGTTTGATTTAGAGTTCCAAATACATGTATCCCTATAAGAGAAAACAGAGTGAAAACTAAAAATGAAAACGGTTATTACAAACGAACGGTTTAACCTAGAAGAACGAAATATGGTGAGCCAAGTGGTTTTGGTGTACTGATCATTACCTGAAAGAATCATCAAGATTGAGTCAAAAAATGTTGGCTGAGATTTCAGGCAACTCGTAGTTTTTTGGAAGCTTGGCTACCCCTTTCCATGAAAGTGATTTTCGCCAGTCTCTGCTTAGGGCTACATCAACAGCAAACAAAGCATAGAGATAGAACTTGGAACTGCTTTATTGTGTCAAGTTTCAAAGAGCTAGCAGATACCGTGTTTGATTTAGGGTTCCAAATACATGTATCCCTATAGGAGAAAACAGTGAAACCTAAAAATGAAAACGGTTATAGCAAACGAACGGTTTAACCTAGAAGAACGAAATTTGGTGAGCCAAGTGGTTTTGGTGTACTGATCATTACCTGAAAGAATCATCAAGATTGGTTGAAAAAATGTTGGCTGAGATTTCAGGCAACTCGTAGTTTTTTGGAAGCTTGGCAACCCCTTTCCATGAAAGTGATTTTCGCCAGTCTCTGCTTAGGGCTACATCAACAGCAAACAAACCATAGAGATAGAACTTGAAACAGATTTATTGTGTTATGTTTCAAAGAGCTACCAAAAACCGTGTTTGATTTAGAGTTCCAAATACATGTATCCCTATAGGAGAAAACAGAGTGAAACCTAAAAAGGAAAACGGTTACTGCAAACGAACGGTGTAACCTAGAAGAACGAAATTTGGTGAGCCAAGTGGTTTTGGTGTACTGATCATTACCTGAAAGAATCATCAAGATTGGGTGAAAAAATGTTGGCTGAGATTTCAGGCAACTCGTAGTTTTTTGGAAGCTTGGCAACCCTTTCCATAAAAGTGATTTTCGCCAGTCTCTGCTTAGGGCTACATCAAAAGCAAAAAAAACATAGAGATAGAACTTGAAAGTGACTTATTGTGTCAAGTTTCAAAGAGCTAGCACAAACCTTGTTTGATTTAGGGTTCCAAATACATGTATCCCTATAGGAGAAAACAGTGAAACCTAATGATTAAAACGGTTACTGCAAACGAACGGTTTAACCTACAAGAACGAAATTTGGTGAGCCAAGTGGTTTTGGTGTACTGATCATTACCTGAAAGAATCATCAAGATTGGGTGATAAAATGTTTGCTGAGTTTTCAGGCAACTCGTAGTTTTTTGGAAGCTTGGCAACCCCTTTCCATGAAAGTGATTTTCGCCAGTCTCTGCTTAGGGCTACATCAACAGCAAACAAACCATAGAAATAGAACTTGTAACTGCTTTATTGTGTCAAGTTTCAAAGAGCTAGCACAAACCGTGTTTGATTTAGAGTTCCAAATACATGTATCCCTATAGGAGAAAACAGTGTGAAACCTAAAAATGAAAACGGTTACTGCAAACGAACAGTTTAAACTAGAAGAACGAAATATGGTGAGCCAAGTGGTTTTGGTGTACTGATCATTACCTGAAAGAATCATCAAGATTGGGTGAAAAAATGTTTGCTGAGTTTTCAGGCAACTCGTAGTTTTTTGGAAGCTTGGCAACCCCTTTACATGAAAGTGATTTTCGCCAGTCTCTGCTTAGGGCTACATCAAAACCAAACAAACCATAGAGATAGAACTTGAAACTGCTTTATTGTGTCAATTTTCAAAGAGCTAGCACAAACCCTGTTTGATTTAGAGTTCCAAATACATGTATCCCAATAGGAGAAAACAGAGTGAAACCTAAAAATGAAAACGGTTACTGCAAACGAACGGTTTAACCTAGAAGAACGAAATTTGGTGAGCCAAGTGGTTTGGTGTACTGATCATTACCTGAAAGAATCATCAAGATTGGGTGAAAAAATGTTGGCTGAGATTTCAGGCAACTCGTAGTTTTTTGGAGCTTGGCAACCCCTTTACAAGAAAGTGATTTTCGCAAGTCTCTGCTTAGGGCTACATAAACAGCAAACAAACCATAGAGATAGAACTTGAAACTGCTTTATTGTGTCACGTTTCAAAGAGCTAGCACAAACCGTGTTTGATTTAGACTTCCAAATACATGTATCCCTATAGGAGAAAACAGAGTGAAACCTAAAAATGAAAACGGTTACTGCAAACGAACGGTTTTACCTAGAAGAACGAAATTTGGTGAGCCAAGTGGTTTTGGTGTACTGATCATTACCTGAAAGAATCATCAAGATTGGGTGGAAAAATGTTGGCTGAGATTTTAGGCAACTCGTAGTTTTTTGGAAGCTGGCCACCCCTTACCATGAAAGTGATTTTCGCCAGTATCTGCTTAGGGCTACATCAACAGCAAACAAACCATAGAGATAGAACTTGAAACTGCTTTATTGTGTCAAGTTTCAAAGAGCTAGCACAAACCCTGTTTGATTTAGAGTTCCAAATACATGTATCCCTATAAGAGAAAACAGAGTGAAAACTAAAAATGAAAACGGTTATTACAAACGAACGGTTTAACCTAGAAGAACGAAATATGGTGAGCCAAGTGGTTTTGGTGTACTGATCATTACCTGAAAGAATCATCAAGATTGGGTGAAAAAATGTTGGCTGAGATTTTAGGAAACTCGTAGTTTTTTGGAAGCTGGCCACCCCTTTCCATGTAAGTGATTTTCGCCAGTATCTGCTTAGGGCTACATCAACAGCAAACGAACCATACAGATAGAACTTGAAACTGCTTTACTGTGTCAAGTTTCAAAGAGCTAGCACAAACACTGTTTGATTTAGAGTTCCAAATACATTTATCCCTATAAGAGAAAACAGAGTGAAACCTAAAAATGAAAACGGTTAGTACAAACGAACGGTTTAACCTAGAAGAACGAAATATGGTGAGCCAAGTGGTTTTGGTGTACTGATCATTACCTGAAAGAATCATCAAGATTGGGTCAAAAAATGTTTGCTGAGATTTCAGGCAACTCGTAGTTTTTTGGAAGCTTGGCAACCCCTTTCCATGAAAGTGATTTTCGCCAGTCTCTGCTTAGGGCTACATCAACAGCAAACAAACCATAGAGATAGAACTTGAAACTGCTTTATTGTGTCAAGTTTCAAAGAGATTGTACAAATGGTGTTTGATTTAGAATTCCAAATACATGTATCCCTATAGGAGAAAACAGAGTGAAACCTAAAAATGAAAACGGTTACTGCAAACGAACGATTTAACCTAGAAGAACGAAATTTGGTGAGCCAAGTGGTTTTGGTGTACTGATCATTACCTGAAAGAATCATCAAGATTGGGTGAAAAAATGTTGGCTGAGATTTTAGGAAACTCGTAGTTTTTTGGAAGCTGGCCACCCCTTTCCATGAAAGTGATTTTCGCCAGTATCTGCTTAGGGCTACATCAACAGCAAACAAACCATACAGATAGAACTTGAAACTGCTTTACTGTGTCAAGTTTCAAAGAGCTAGCACAAACACTGTTTGATTTAGAGTTCCAAATACATGTATCCCTATAAGAGAAAACAGAGTGAAACCTAAAAATGAAAACGGTTAGTACAAACGAACGGTTTAACCTAGAAGAACGAAATATGGTGAGCCAAGTGGTTTTGGTGTACTGATCATTACCTGAAAGAATCATCAAGATTGGGTCAAAAAATGTTTGCTGAGATTTCAGGCAACTCGTAGTTTTTTGGAAGCTTGGCAACCCCTTTCCATGAAAGTGATTTTCGCCAGTCTCTGCTTAGGGCTACATCAACAGCAAACAAACCATACAGATAGAACTTGAAACTGCTTTATTGTGTCAAGTTTCAAAGAGCTAGCACAAACACTGTTTGATTTAGAGTTCCAAATACATGTATCCCTATAGGAGAAAACAGAGTGAAACCTAAAAATGAAAACGGTTACTGCAAACGAACGGTTTAACCTAGAAGAACGAAATTTGGTGAGCCAAATGGTTTTGGTGTACTGATCATTACCTGAAAGTATCATCAAGATTGGGTGAAAAAATGTTGGCTGAGATTTCAGGCAACTCGTAGTTTTTTGGAAGCTTGGCAACACCTTTCCATGAAAGTGATTTTCGCCAGTCTCTGCTTAGGGCTACATCAACAGCAAACAAACCATAGAGATAGAACTTGAAACTGCTTTATTGTGTCAAGTTTCAAAGAGCTAGCACAAACCCTGTTTGATTTAGGGTTCCAAATACATGTATCCCTATAGGAGAAAACAGTGAAACCTAAAAATAAAAACGGTTACTGCAAACGAACGGTTTAACCTAGAAGAACGAAATTTGGTGAGCCACGTGGTTTTGGTGTACTGATCACTACCTGTAAGAATCATCAAGATTGGGGGAAAAATGTTGGCTGAGATTTCAGACAACTCGTAGTTTTTTGGAAGCTTGGCAACTCCTTTCTATTAAAGTGATTTTCGCCAGTCTCTGCTTAGGGCTACATCAACAGCAAACAAACCATAAAGATAGAACTTGAAACTGCTTTATTGTGTCAAGTTTCAAAGAGCTAGCACAAACCGTGTTTGATTTAGACTTCCAAATACATGTATCCCTATAGGAGAAAACAGAGTGCAACCTAAAAATGAAAAAGGTTACTGCAAACGAACAGTTTAAACTAGAAGAATGAAATATGGTGATCCAAGTGGTTTTGGTGTACTGATCATTACCTGAAAGAATCATCAAGTTGGGTGAAAAAATGTTTGCTGAGATTTCAGGCAACTCGTAGTTTTTTGAAGCTTGGCAACCCCTTTCCATGAAAGTGATTTTCGCCAGTCTCTGCTTAGGGCTACATCAACAACAAATAAACCATAGAGATAGAACTTGAAACTGTTTTATTGTGTCAAGTTTCAAAGAGCTAGCACAAACCCTGTTTGATTTAGAGTTACAAATACATGTTTCCCTATAGGAGAATACAGAGTGAAACCTAAAAATGAAAACGGTTACTAC
This sequence comes from Ictidomys tridecemlineatus, assembly GCF_052094955.1. Classification (NCBI taxonomy): domain Eukaryota; kingdom Metazoa; phylum Chordata; class Mammalia; order Rodentia; family Sciuridae; genus Ictidomys; species Ictidomys tridecemlineatus. Next base: position 20,534 of record NW_027524415.1, read on the forward strand.
AAACGAACGGTTTAACCTAGAAGAACGAAATATGGTGAGCCAAGTGGTTTTGGTGTACTGATCATTACCAGAAAGAATCATCGAGATTGGGTCAAAAAATGATGGCTGAGATTTCAGGCAACTCGTAGTTTTTTGGAAGCTTGGCAACCCCTTTCCATGAAAGTGATTTTCAACAGTCTCTCCTTAGGGCTACATCAACAGCAAACAAACCATAGAGATAGAACTTGAAACTGCTTTATTGTGTCAAGTTTCAAAGAGCTAGCACAAACCGTGTTTGATTTAGAGTTCCAAATACATGTATCCCTATAGGAGAAAACAGATTGAAACCTACAAATGAAAACGGTTACTGCAAACGAACGGTTTAACGTAGAAGAACGAAATTTGGTGAGCCAAGTGGTTTTGGTGTACTGATCATTACCTGAAAGAATCATCAAGATTGGGTGAAAAAATGTTGGCTGGGATTTCAGGCAACTCATAGTTTTTTGGAAGCTTAGCAACCCATTTCCATGAAAGTGATTTTCGCCAGTCTCTGCTTAGGGCTACATCAACAGCAAACAAACCATAGAGACAGAACTTGAAACTGCTTTATTGTGTCAAGTTTCAAAGAGATAGCACAAACCGTGTTTGATTTAGAGTTCCAAATACATGTATCCCTATAGGAGAAAACAGAGTGAAACCTAAAAATGAAAACGGTTACTGCAAACGAACAGTTTAACACAGAAGAACAAAATATGGTGAGCCAAGTGGTTTTGGTGTACTGATCATTACCTGAAAGAATCATCAAGATTGGGTGAAAAAATGTTGGCTGAGATTTCAGGCAAATCGTAGTTTTTTGGAAGCTTGGCAACCCCTTTCCATGAAAGTGATTTTCGCCAGTCTCTGCTTAGGGCTACATCAACAGCAAACAAACCATAGAGATAGAACTTGAAACTGCTTTATTGTGTCAAGTTCCAAAGAGCTAGCACAAACCGTGTTTGATTTAGACTTCCAAATACATGTATCCCTATAGGAGAAAACAGAGTGAAACCTAAAAATGAAAAAGGTTACTGCAAACGAACAGTTTAAACTAGAAGAATGAAATATGGTGATCCAAGTGGTTTTGGTGTACTGATCATTACCTGAAAGAATCATCAAGTTGGGTGAAAAAATGTTTGCTGAGATTTCAGGCAACTCGTAGTTTTTTGAAGCTTGGCAACCCCTTTCCATGAAAGTGATTTTCGCCAGTCTCTGCTTAGGGCTACATCAACACCAAATAAACCATAGAGATAGAACTTGAAACTGTTTTATTGTGTCAAGTTTCAAAGAGCTAGCACAAACCCTGTTTGATTTAGAGTTACAAATACATGTTTCCCTATAGGAGAATACAGAGTGAAACCTAAAAATGAAAACGGTTACTACAAACGAACGGTTTAACCTAGAAGAACGAAATATGGTGAGCCAAGTGGTTTTGGTGTACTGATCATTACCAGAAAGAATCATCGAGATTGGGTCAAAAAATGATGGCTGAGATTTCAGGCAACTCGTAGTTTTTTGGAAGCTTGGCAACCCCTTTCCATGAAAGTGATTTTCAACAGTCTCTCCTTAGGGCTACATCAACAGCAAACAAACCATAGAGATAGAACTTGAAACTGCTTTATTGTGTCAAGTTTCAAAGAGCTAGCACAAACCGTGTTTGATTTAGAGTTCCAAATACATGTATCCCTATAGGAGAAAACAGATTGAAACCTACAAATGAAAACGGTTACTGCAAACGAACGGTTTAACGTAGAAGAACGAAATTTGGTGAGCCAAGTGGTTTTGGTGTACTGATCATTACCTGAAAGAATCATCAAGATTGGGTGAAAAAATGTTGGCTGGGATTTCAGGCAACTCATAGTTTTTTGGAAGCTTAGCAACCCATTTCCATGAAAGTGATTTTCGCCAGTCTCTGCTTAGGGCTACATCAACAGCAAACAAACCATAGAGACAGAACTTGAAACTGCTTTATTGTGTCAAGTTTCAAAGAGATAGCACAAACCGTGTTTGATTTAGAGTTCCAAATACATGTATCCCTATAGGAGAAAACAGAGTGAAACCTAAAAATGAAAACGGTTACTGCAAACGAACAGTTTAACACAGAAGAACGAAATATGGTGAGCCAAGTGGTTTTGGTGTACTGATCATTACCTGAAAGAATCATCAAGATTGGGTGAAAAAATGTTGGCTGAGATTTCAGGCAAATCGTAGTTTTTTGGAAGCTTGGCAACCCCTTTCCATGAAAGTGATTTTCGCCAGTCTCTGCTTAGGGCTACATCAACAGCAAACAAACCATAGAGATAGAACTTGAAACTGCTTTATTGTGTCAAGTTCCAAAGAGCTAGCACAAACCGTGTTTGATTTAGAGTTCCAAATACATGTATCCCTATAGGAGAAAACAGTGTGAAACCTAAAAATGAAAACGGTTACTGCAAACGAACAGTTTAAACTAGAAGAACGAAATATGGTGAGCCAAGTGGTTTTGGTGTACTGATCATTACCTGAAAGAATCATCAAGATTGGGTGAAAAAATGTTTGCTGTGATTTCAGGCAACTCGTAGTTTTTTGGAAGCTTGGCAACCCCTTTACATGAAAGTGATTTTCGCCAGTCTCTGCTTAGGGCTACATCAACAGCAAACAAAGCATAGAGATAGAACTTGAAACTGATTTATTGTGTCAAGTTTCAAAGGGCTAGCACAAACCGTGTATGATTTAGAGTTCCAAATACATGTATCCCTATAGGAGAAAACAGAGTGAAACCTAAAAATGAAAACGGTTACTGCAAACGAACGGTTTAACCTAGAAGAACGAAATTTGGTGAGCCAAGTGGTTTTGGTGTACTGATCATTACCTGAAAGAATCATCAAGATTGGGTGAAAAAATGTTGGCTGAGATTTCAGGCAACTCGAAGTTTTTTGGAAGCTTGGCAACCCCTTTCCATGAAAGTGATTTTCGCCAGTCTCTGCTTAGGGCTACATCAACAGCAAACAAACCATAGAGATAGAACTTGAAACTGTTTTATTGTGTCAAGTTTCAAAGAGCTAGCACAAACCCTGTTTGATTTAGAGTTACAAATACATGTTTCCCTATAGGAGAATACAGAGTGAAACCTAAAAATGAAAACGGTTACTACAAACGAACGGTTTAACCTAGAAGAACGAAATATGGTGAGCCAAGTGGTTTTGGTGTACTGATCATTACCAGAAAGAATCATCGAGATTGGGTCAAAAAATGATGGCTGAGATTTCAGGCAACTCGTAGTTTTTTGGAAGCTTGGCAACCCCTTTCCATGAAAGTGATTTCCCCAGTCTCTCCTTAGGGCTACATCAACAGCAAACAAACCATAGAGATAGAACTTGAAACTGCTTTATTGTGTCAAGTTTCAAAGAGCTAGCACAAACCGTGTTTGATTTAGAGTTCCAAATACATGTATCCCTATAGGAGAAAACAGATTGAAACCTACAAATGAAAAACGGTTACTGCAAACGAACGGTTTAACGTAGAAGAACGAAATTTGGTGAGCCAAGTGGTTTTGGTGTACTGATCATTACCTGAAAGAATCATCAAGGTTGGGTGAAAAAATGTTGGCTGGGATTTCAGGCAACTCATAGTTTTTTGGAAGCTTAGCAACCCATTTCCATGAAAGTGATTTTCGCCAGTCTCTGCTTAGGGCTACATCAACAGCAAACAAACCATAGAGACAGAACTTGAAACTGCTTTATTGTGTCAAGTTTCAAAGAGCTAGCACAAACCGTGTTTGATTTAGAGTTCCAAATACATGTATCCCTATAGGAGAAAACAGAGTGAAACCTAAAAATGAAAACGGTTACTGCAAACGAACAGTTTAACACAGAAGAACGAAATATGGTGAGCCAAGTGGTTTTGGTGTACTGATCATTACCTGAAAGAATCATCAAGATTGGGTGAAAAAATGTTGGCTGAGATTTCAGGCAAATCGTAGTTTTTTGGAAGCTTGGCAACCCCTTTCCATGAAAGTGATTTTCGCCAGTCTCTGCTTAGGGCTACATCAACAGCAAACAAACCATAGAGATAGAACTTGAAACTGCTTTATTGTGTCAAGTTCCAAAGAGCTAGCACAAACCGTGTTTGATTTAGAGTTCCAAATACATGTATCCCTATATGAGAAAACAGTGTGAAACCTAAAAATGAAAACGGTTACTGCAAACGAACAGTTTAAACTAGAAGAACGAAATATGGTGAGCCAAGTGGTTTTGGTGTACTGATCATTACCTGAAAGAATCATCAAGATTGGGTGAAAAAATGTTTGCTGTGATTTCAGGCAACTCGTAGTTTTTTGGAAGCTTGGCAACCCCTTTACATGAAAGTGATTTTCGCCAGTCTCTGCTTAGGGCTACATCAACAGCAAACAAAGCATAGAGATAGAACTTGAAACTGATTTATTGTGTCAAGTTTCAAAGGGCTAGCACAAACCGTGTATGATTTAGAGTTCCAAATACATGTATCCCTATAGGAGAAAACAGAGTGAAACCTAAAAATGAAAACGGTTACTGCAAACGAACGGTTTAACCTAGAAGAACAAAATTTGGTGAGCCAAGTGGTTTTGGTGTACTGATCATTACCTGAAAGAATCATCAAGATTGGGTGAAAAAATGTTGGCTGAGATTTCAGGCAACTCGAAGTTTTTTGGAAGCTTGGCAACCCCTTTCCATGAAAGTGATTTTCGCCAGTCTCTGCTTAGGGCTACATCAACAGCAAACAAACCATAGAGATAGAACTTGAAACTGCTTTATTGTGTCAAGTTTCAAAGAGCTAGCACAAACCGTGTTTGATTTAGAGTTCCAAATACATGTATCCCTATAGGAGAAAACAGAGTGAAACCTAAAAATGAAAACGGTTACGGCAAACGAACGGTTTAACCTAGAAGAACGAAATTTGGTGAGCAAAATGGTTTTGGTGTACTGATCATTACCTGAAAGAATCATCAAGATTGGGTGAAAAAATGTTGGCTGAGATTTCAGGGAACTCGTAGTTTTTTAGAAGCTTGGCAACCCCTTTCCATGAAAGTGATATTCGCCAGTCTCTGCTTAGGGCTACTTCAACAGCAAACAAACCATAGAGACAGAACTTAAAACTGCTTTATTGTGCCCAGTTTCAAGGAGCTAGCACAAACCGTGTTTGATTTAGAGTTCCAAATACATGTATCCTTATAGGAGAATACAGAGTGAAACCTAAAAATGAAAACGGTTACTGCAAACGAACAGTTTAACGTAGAAGAACGGAATATGGTGAGCCAAGTGGTTTTGGTGTACTGATCATTACCTGAAAGAATCATCAAGATTGGGTGAAAAAATGTTTGCTGAGATTGCAGGCAACTCGTAGTTTTTTGGAAGCTTGGCAACCCCTATCCATGAAAGTGATTTTCGCCAGTCTCTGTTTAGGGCTACATCAACAACAAATAAACCATAGAGATAGAACTTGGAACTGCTTTATTGTGTCAAGTTTCAAAGAGCTAGCAGATACCGTGTTTGATTTAGGGTTCCAAATACATGTAACCCTATAGGAGAAAACAGTGAAACCTAAAAATGAAAACGGTTATGGCAAACGAACTGTTTAACCTAGAAGAACGAAATTTGGTGAGCCAAATGGTTTTGGTGTACTGATCATTACCTGAAAGAATCATCAAGATTGGGTGAAAAAATGTTGGCTGAGATTTCAGGCAACTCGTAGTTTTTTGGAAGCTTGGCAACCCCTTTCCATGAAAGTGATTTTCGCCAGTCTCTGCTTAGGGATACATCAACAGCAAACAAACCATACAGATAGAACTTGAAACTGCTTTATTGTGTCAAGTTTCAAAGAGCTAGCACAAACCGTGTTTGATTTAGAGTTCCAAATACATGTATCCCTATAGGAGAAAACAGAGTGTAACCTAAAAATGAAAATGGTTACTGCAAACGAACGGTTTAACCTAGAAGAACGAAATTTGGTGAGCCAAGTGGTTTTGGTGTACTGATCATTACCTGAAAGAGTCATCAAGATTGGGTGAAAAAATATTTGCTGAGATTTCAGGCAACTCGTAGTTTTTTGGAAGCTTGGCAACCCCTTTCAGTGAAAGTGATTTTCGCCAGTCTCTGCTTAGGGCTACATCAACAGCAAACAAACCATAGAGATAGAACTTAAAACTGCTTTATTGTGTCAAGTTCCAAAGAGCTAGCACAAACCGTGTTTGATTTAGAGTTCCAAATACATGTATCCCTATAGGAGAAAACAGAGTGAAACCAAAAAAGGAAAACGGTTACTGCAAACGAACGGTTTAATCTAGAAGAACGAAATTTGGTGAGCCAAGTGGTTTTGGTGTACTGATCATTACCTGAAAGAATCATCAAGATTGGGTGAAAAAATGTTTGCTGAGATTTCAGGCAACTCGTAGTTTTTTGGAAGCTTGGCAACCCCTCTCCATGAAAGTGATTTTCGCCAGTCTCTGCTTAGGGCTACATCAACAGCAAACAAACCATAGAGATAGAACTTGGAACTGCTTTATTGTGTCAAGTTTCCAAGAGCTAGCAGATACCGTGTTTGATTTAGGGTTCCAAATACATGTATCCCTATAGGAGAAAACAGTGAAACCTAAAAATGAAAACGGTTATGGCAAACGAACGGTTTAACCTAGAAGAACGAAATTTGGTGAGCCAAGTGGTTTTGGTGTACTGATCATTACCTGAAAGAATCATCAAGATTGGTTGAAAAAATGTTGGCTTAGATTTCAGGCAACTCGTAGTTTTTTGGAAGCTTGGCAACCCCTTTCCATGAAAGTGATTTTCGCCAGTCTCTGCTTAGGGCTACATCAACAGCAAACAAACCATACAGATAGAACTAGAAACTGCTTTATTGTGTTATGTTTCAAAGAGCTACCAAAAACCGTGTTTGATTTAGAGTTCCAAATACATGTATCCCTATAGGAGAAAACAGAGTGAAACCTAAAAAGGAAAACGGTTACTGCAAACGAACGGTTTAACCTAGAAGAACGAAATTTGGTGAGCCAAGTGGTTTTGGTGTACTGATCATTACCTGAAAGAATCATCAAGATTGGGTGAAAAAATGTTGGCTGAGATTTCAGGCAACTCGTAGTTTTTTGGAAGCCTGTCAACCCCTTTCCATGAAAGTGATTTTCGCCAGTCTCTGCTTAGGGCTACGTCAACAGCAAACAAACCATAGAGATAGAACTTAAAACTGCTTTATTGTGTCAAGTTTCAAAGAGCTAGCACAAACCGTGTTTGATTTAGAGTTCCAAATACATGTATCCCTATAGTAGAATATAGAGTGAAACCTAAAAATGAAAACGGTTACTGCAAACGAACGGTTTAACCTAGAAGAACGAAATTTGGTGACCCACGTGGTTTTGGTGTGCTGATCATTACCTGAAAGAATCATCAAGATTGGGTCAAAAAATGTTGGCTGAGATTTCAGGCAACTCGTAGTTTTTTGGAAGCTTGGCAACCCCTTTCCATGAAAGTGATTTTCGCCAGTCTCTGCTTAGGGCTACATCAACAGCAAACATAAAATAGAGATAGAACTTGAAACTGCTTTATTGTGTCAAGTTTCAAAGAGCTAGCATAAACCGTGTTTGATTTAGAGTTCCAAATACATGTATCCCTATAGGAGAAAAAAGAGTGAAACCTAATAATGAAAACGGTTACTGCAATTAAACGGTTTAACCTAGAAGAACGAAATTTGGTGAGCCAAGTGGTTTTTGGTGTACTGATCATTACCTGAACGAATCATCAAGATTGGGTGAAAAAATGTTGGCTGAGATTTCAGGCAACTCGTAGTTTTTTGGAAGCTCGGCAACCCCTTTCCGTTGAAGTGATTTTCGCCAGTCTCTGCTTAGGGCTACATCAACAGCAAACAAACCATAGAGATAGAACTTGAAACTGCTTTATTGTGTCAAGTTTCAAAGAGCTAGCACAAACCGTGTTTGATTTAGAGTTCCAAATACATGTATCCTTATAGGAGAAAACAGAGTGAAACCTAAAAATGAAAACGGTTACTGCAAACGAACGATTTAACCTAGAAGAACGAAATTTGGTGAGCCAAGTGGTTTTGGTGTACTGATCATAACCTGAAAGAATCATCAAGATTGGGTCAAAAAATGTTGGCTGAGATTTCAGGCAACTCGTAGTTTTTTGGAAGATTGGCCACCCCCTTTCCATGAAAGTGATTTTCGCCAGTCTCTGCTTAGGGCTACATCAACAGCAAACAAACCATAGAGATAGAACTTGAAACTGCTTTATTGTGTCAAGTTTCAAAGAGCTAGCAGAAACCGTGTTTGATTTAGAGTTCCAAATACATGTATCCCTATAGGAGAAAACAGAGTGAAACCTAAAAATATTAACAGTTACTGCAAACAAACGGTTTAACCTAGAAGATCGAAATTTGGTGAGCCAAGTGGTTTTGGTGTACTGATCATTACCTGAAAAAATCATCAAGATTGGGTGAAAAAATGTTGGCTGAGATTTCAGGCAACTCGTAGTTTTTTGGAAGCTTGGCAACCCCTTTCCATGAATGTGATTTTCGCCAGTCTCTGCTTAGGGCTACGTCAACAGCAAACAAACCATAGAGATAGAACTTGAAACTGCTTTATTGTGTCAAGTTTCAAAGAGCTAGCACAAACCGTGTTTGATTTAGAGTTCCAAATACATGCATCCTTATAGGAGAAAACAGAGTGAAACCTAAAAATGAAAACGGTTACTGCAAATGAACGGTTTAACCTAGAAGAACGAAATTTGGTGAGCCAAATGGTTTTGGTGTACTGATCATTACCTGAAAGAATCATCAAGATTGGGTGAAAAAATGTTGGCTGAGATTTCAGGCAACTCATAGTTTTTTGGAAGCTTGGCAACCCCTTTCCATGAAAGTGATTTTCGCCAGTCTCTGCTTAGGGCTTCATCAACAGCAAACGAACCATAGAGATAGAACTTGAAACTGCTTTATTGTGTCAAGTTTCAAAGAGCTAGCACAAACCCTGTTTGATTTAGGGTTCCAAATACATATATCCCTATAGGAGAAAACAGAGTGAAACCTAAAAATGAAAACGGTTACTGCAAATGAACGGTTTAACCTAGAAGAACGAAATTTGGTGAGCCAAGTGGTTTTGGTGTACTGATCATTACCTGAAAAAATCATCAAGATTGGGTGAAAAAATGTTGGCTGAGATTTCAGGGAACTCGTAGTTTTTTGGAAGCTTGGCAACCCCTTTCCATGAATGTGATTTTCGCCAGTCTCTGCTTAGGGCTACATCAACAGGAAACAAAAAATAGAGATAAAACTTGAAACTGCTTTATTGTGTCAAGTTTCAAATAGCTAGCACAAACCGTGTTTGATTTAGAGTTCCAAATACATGTATCCCTATAGGAGAAAAAAGAGTGAAACCTAATAATGAAAACGGTTACTGCAAACAAACGGTTTAACCTAGAAGAACGAAATTTGGTGAGCCAAGTGGTTTTGGTGTTCTCATCATTACTTGAAAGTATCATCAAGATTGGGGGAAAAAATGTTGGCTGAGATTTCAGGAAACTCGTAGTTTTTTGGAAGCTTGGCAACCCCTTTTCATGAAAGTAATTTTCGCCACTCTCTGCTTAGGGCTACATCAACAGAAAACAAACCATAAAGATAGAACTTGAAACTGCTTTATTGTGTCAAGTTTCAAAGAGCTAGCACAAACCGTGTTTGATTTAGAGTTCCAAATACATGTATCCCTATAGGAGAAAACAGAGTGAAACCTAAAAAGGAAAACGGTTACTGCAAACGAACGGTTTAACCTAGAAGAACGAAATTTGGTGAGCCAAGTGGTTTTGGTGTACTGATCATTACCTGAAAGAATCATCAAGATTGGGTGAAAAAATGTTTGCTGAGATTTCAGGCAACTCGTAGTTTTTTGGAAGCTTGGCAACCCCTTTCCATGAAAGTGATTTTCGCCCACTCTCTGCTTAGGGCTACATCAACAGCAAACAAACCATAGAAATAGAACTTGGAACTGCTTTATTGTGTCAAGTTTCAAAGAGCTAGCAGATACCGTGTTTGATTTAGGGTTCCAAATACATGTATCCCTATAGGAGAAAACAGAGTGAAACCTAAAAAGGAAAACGGTTACTGCAAACGAACGGTTTAACCTAGAAGAACGAAATTTGATGAGCCAAGTGGTTTTGGTGTACTGATCATTACCTGAAAGAATCATCAAGAGTGGGTGAAAAAATGTTGGCTGATATTTCAGGAAACTCGTAGTTTTTTGGTAGCCTGGCAACCCCTTTCCATGAAAGTGATTTTCGCCAGTCTCTGCTTAGGGCTACGTCAACAGCAACAAACCATAGAGATAGAACTTGAAACTGCTTTATTGTGTCACGTTTCAAAGAGCTAGCACAAACCGTGTTTGATATCGAGTACCAAATACATGTATCCCTATAGTATAAAATAGAGTGAAACCTAAAAATGAAAACGGTTACTGCAAACGAACGGTTTAACCTAGAAGAACGAAATTTGGTGACCCCAGTGGTTTTGGTGTGCTGATCATTACCTGAAAGAATCATCAAGATTGGGTGAAAAAATGTTGGCTGAGATTTCAGGCAACTCGTAGTTTTTTGGAAGCTTGGAAACCCCTTTCCATGAAAGTAATTTTCGCCAGTCTCTGCTTAGGGCTACATCAACAGCAAACATTAAATAGAGATAGAACTTGAAACTGCTTTCTTGTGTCTAGTTTCAAAGAGCTAGCACAAACCGTGTTTGATTTAGAGTTCCAAATACATGTATCCCTATAGGAGAAAAAAGAGTGAAACCTAATAATGAAAACGGTTACTGCAAACAAACGGTTTAACCTAGAGGAACGAAATTTGCTGAGCCAAGTGGTTTTGGTGTACTGATCATTACCTGAACGAATCATCAAGATTGGTTGATAAAATGTTGGCTGAGATTTCAGGCAACTCGTAGTTTTTTGGAAGCTTGGCCACCCCTTTCCATGAAAGTGATTTTCGCCAGTCTCTGCTTAGGGCTACATCAACAGCAAACAAACCATAGAGATAGAACTTGAAACTGCTTTATTGTGTCAAGTTTCAAATAGCTAACAAAAACCCTGTTTGATTTAGAGTTCTAAATACTTGTATCCCTATAGGAGAAAACAGAGTGAAACCTAAAAATAAAAACGGTTACTGAAAACGAACGGTTTAACCTAGAAGAACGAAATTTGGTAAGCCAAGTGGTATTGGTGTACTGATCATTACCTGAAAGAATCATCAAGATTGGGTGAAAAAATGTTGGCTGAGATTTCAGGAAACTCATAGTTTTTTGGAAACTGGGGAACCCCTTTCCATGAAAGTGATTTCCGCCAGTCTCTGCTTAGGGCTAAATCAACAGAAAACAAACCATAGAGATAGAACTTGAAACTGCTCTTTATTGTGTCAAGTTTCAAAGAGCTAGCACAAACCGTGTTATATTTAGAGTTCCAAACACATGTATCTCTATAGAAGAAAACAGAGTGAAACCTAAAAATGAAAATGGTTACTGCAAACGAACGGTTTAACCTAGAAGAACGAAATTTATTGAGCCTAGTGATTTTGGTGTAGTGATCATTACCTGAAAGAATCATCAAGATTGGGTGAAAAAATGTTTGCTGAGATTTCAGGAAACTTGTATTTTTTTGGAAGCTTGGCAACCCCTTTCCATGAAAGTGATTTTCGCCAGTCTCTGATTAAGGGTACATCAACAGCAAACACACCATAGAGATAGAACTTGGAACTGCTTTATTGTGTC
>NW_027524416.1:0-32310 GCF_052094955.1 Ictidomys tridecemlineatus
TGATCAGTACACCAATCCCACTTGGCTCGCCAAATTTCGTTCTTCTAGGTTAAACCGTTCCTTGGCAGTAACCAGTTTCATTTTGAGGTTTCACTCTGTTTTCTCCTATAAGGATACATGTATTTGGAACTCTAAATCAAACACGGTTTGTGCTAGCTCTTTGAAACTTGACACAATAAAGCAGTTTCAAGTTCTATCTCTATGGTTTGTTTGCTGTTGATGTAGCCCTAAGCAGAGACTGGCGAGAATCACTTTCATGGAAAGGGCCTGCCAAGCTTCCAAAAAACTACGAGTTGCCTGAAATCTCAGCAAACACTTTTTCACCCAATCTTGATTAAACTTTCAGGTAATGATCAGTACACCAATCCCACTTGGCTCGCCAAATTTCGTTCTTCTAGGTTAAACCGTTCCTTGGCAGTAACCGGTTTCATTTTGAGGTTTCACTCTGTTTTCGCCTATAGGGATACATGTATTTGGAAGTCTAAATCAAACACGGTTTGTGGTAGCTCTTTGAAACTTGACACAATAAAGCAGTTTCAAGTTCTATCTCTATGGTTTGTTTGCTGTTGATGTAGCCCTAAGCAGAGACTGGCGAGAATCACTTTCATGGAAAGGGCCTGCCAAGCTTCCAAAAAACTAGGAATTGCCTGAAATCTCAGCACACACTTTTTCACCCAATCTTGATGAAACTTTCAGGTAATGATCAGTACACCAATCCCACTTGGCTCGCCAAATTTCGTTCTTCTAGGTTAAACCGTTCGTTGGCAGTAACCGGTTTCATTTTGAGGTTTCACTCTGTTTTCTCCTATAGGGATACATGTATTTGGAAGTCTAAATCAAACACGGTTTGTGCTAGCTCTTTGAAACTTGACACAATAAAGCAGTTTCAAGTTCTATCTCTATGGTTTGTTTGCTGTTGATGTAACCCTAAGGAGAGACCTGCGAGAATCAATTACATGGAAAGGGCCTGCCAAGCTTCCAAAAAACTACGAGTTGCCTGAAGTCTCAGCAAACACTTTTTCACCCAATCTTGATGAAACTTTCAGGTAATGATCAGTACACCAATCCCACTTGGCTCGCCAAATTTCGTTCTTCTAGGTTAAACCGTTCGTTGGCAGTAACCGGTTTCATTTTGAGGTTTCACTCTGTTTTCTCCTATAGGGATACATGTATTTGGAACTCTAAATCAAACACGGTTTGTGCTAGCTCTTTGAAACTTGAAACAATAAAGCAGTTTCAAGTTCTATCTCTATGGTTTGTTTGCTGTTGATGTAGCCCTAAGCAGAGCCTGGCGAGAATCACTTTCATGGAAAGGGCCTGCCAAGCTTTCAATAACTACGAGTTGCCTGAAATCTCTGTAAACAGTTTTTCACCCAATCTTGATGAAACTTTCAGGTAATGATCAGTACACCAATCCCACTTGGCTCGCCAAATTTCGTTCTTCTAGGTTAAAAGGTTCGTTGGCAGTAACCGGTGTCATTTTGAGGTTTCACTCTGTTTTCTCCTATAGGGATACATGTATTTGGAACTCTAAATCAAACACGGTTTGTGGTAGCTCTTTGAAACTTGACACAATAAAGCAGTTTCAAGTTCTATCTCTATGGTTTGTTTGCTGTTGATGTAGCCCTAAGCAGAGACTGGCGAGAATCACTTTCATGGAAAGGGCCTGCCAAGCTTCCAAAAAACTACGAGTTTCCTGAAATCTCAGCAAACACTTTTTCATCCAATCTTGATGAAACTTTCAGGTAATGATCAGTACACCAATCCCACTTGGCTCGCCAAATTTCGTTCTTCTAGGTTAAACCGTTCCTTGGCAGTAACCGGTTTCATTTTGAGGTTTCACTCTGTTTTCTCCTATAGGGATACATGTATTTGGAACTCTAAATCAAACACGGTTTGTGCTAGCTCTTTGAAACTTGACACAATAAAGCAGTTTCAAGTTCTATCTCTATGGTTTGTTTGCTGTTGATGTAGCCCTAAGGAGAGACTGGCGAGAATCACTTACATGGAAAGGGCCTGCCAAGCTTCCAAAAAACTAGGAATTGCCTGAAATCTCAGCACACACTTTTTCACCCAATCTTGATGAAACTTTCAGGTAATGATCAGTACACCAATCCCACTTGGCTCGCCAAATTTCGTTCTTCTAGGTTAAACCGTTCGTTGGCAGTAACCGGTTTCATTTTGAGGTTTCACTCTGTTTTCTCCTATAGGGATACATGTATTTGGAACTCTAAATCAAACACGGTTTGTGCTAGCTCTTTGAAACTTGAAACAATAAAGCAGTTTCAAGTTCTATCTCTATGGTTTCTTTGCTGTTGATGTAGCCCTAAGCAGAGCCTGGCGAGAATCACTTTCATGGAAAGGGCCTGCCAAGCTTTCAATAACTACGAGTTGCCTGAAATCTCTGTAAACAGTTTTTCACCCAATCTTGATGAAACTTTCAGGTAATGATCAGTACACCAATCCCACTTGGCTCGCCAAATTTCGTTCTTCTAGGTTAAACCGTTCGTTGGCAGTAACCGGTGTCATTTTGAGGTTTCACTCTGTTTTCTCCTATAGGGATACATGTATTTGGAACTCTAAATCAAACACGGTTTGTGGTAGCTCTTTGAAACTTGACACAATAAAGCAGTTTCCAGTTCTATCTCTATGGTTTGTTTGCTGTTGATGTAGCCCTAAGCAGAGACTGGCGAGAATCACTTTCATGGAAAGGGCCTGCCAAGCTTCCAAAAAACTACGAGTTTCCTGAAATCTCAGCAAACACTTTTTCATCCAATCTTGATGAAACTTTCAGGTAATGATCAGTACACCAATCCCACTTGGCTCGCCAAATTTCGTTCTTCTAGGTTAAACCGTTCCTTGGCAGTAACCGGTTTCATTTTGAGGTTTCACTCTGTTTTCTCCTATAGGGATACATGTATTTGGAAGTCTAAATCAAACACGGTTTGTGCTAGCTCTTTGAAACTTGACACAATAAAGCAGTTTCAAGTTCTATCTCTATGGTTTGTTTGCTGTTGATGTAGCCCTAAGGAGAGACTGGCGAGAATCACTTACATGGAAAGGGCCTGCCAAGCTTCCAAAAAACTAGGAATTGCCTGAAATCTCAGCAAACACTTTTTCACCCAATCTTGATGAAACTTTCAGGTAATGATCAGTACACCAATCCCACTTGGCTCGCCAAATTTCGTTCTTCTAGGTTAAACCGTTCGTTGGCAGTAACTGGTTTCATTTTGAGGTTTCACTCTGTTTTCTCCTATAGGGATACATGTATTTGGAACTCTAAATCAAACACGGTTTGTGCTAGCTCTTTGAAACTTGACACAATAAAGCAGTTTCAAGTTCTATCTCTTTTTTTTGTTTGCTGTTGATGTAGCCCTAAGCAGAGAATGGCGAGAATCACTTTCATGGATCGGGCCTGCCAAGCTTCCAAAAAACTACGAGTTTCCTGAAATCTCAGCAAACACTTTTTCACCCAATCTTGATGAAACTTTCAGGTAATGATCAGTACACCAATCCCACTTGGCTCGCCAAATTTCGTTCTTCTAGGTTAAACCGTTCGTTGGCAGTAACCGGTTTCATTTTGAGGTTTCACTCTGTTTTCTCCTATAGGGATACATGTATTTGGAACTCTAAATCAAACACGGTTTGTGGTAGTTCTTTGAAACTTGACACAATAAAGCAGTTTCAAGTTCTATCTCTATGGTTTGTTTGCTGTTGATGTAGCCCTAAGCAGAGACTGGCGAGAATCACTTTCATGGAAAGGGCCTGCCAAACTTCCAAAAAACTACGAGTTGCCTGAAATCTCAGCACACATTTTTTCACCCAATCTTGATGAAACTTTCAGGTAATGATCAGTACACCAATCCCACTTGGCTCGCCAAATTTCGTTCTTCTAGGTTAAACCGTTCCTTGGCAGTAACCGGTTTCATTTTGAGGTTTCACTCTGTTTTCTCCTATAGGGATACATGTATTTGGAACTCTAAATCAAACACGGTTTGTGCTAGCTCTTTGAAACTTGAAACAATAAAGCAGTTTCAAGTTCTATCTCTATGGTTTGTTTGCTGTTGATGTAGCCCTAAGCAGAGACTGGCGAGAATCACTTTCATGGAAAGGGCCTGCCAAGCTTTCAAAAAACTACGAGTTGCCTGAAATCTCTGCAAACAGATTTTCACCCAATCTTGATGAAACTTTCAGGTAATGATCAGTACACCAATCCCACTTGGCTCGCCAAATTTCGTTCTTCTAGGTTAAACCGTTCGTTGGCAGTAACCGGTTTCATTTTGAGGTTTCACTCTGTTTTCTCCTATAGTGATACATGTATTTGGAACTCTAAATCAAACACGGTTTGTGGTAGCTCTTTGAAACTTGACACAATAAAGCAGTTTCAAGTTCTATCTCTATGGTTTGTTTGCTGTTGATGTAGCCCTAAGCAGAGACTGGCGAGAATCACTTTCATGGAAAGGGCCTGCCAAGCTTCCAAAAAACTACGAGTTGCCTGAAATCTCAGCAAACACTTTTTCACCCAATCTTGATGAAACTTTCAGGTAATGATCAGTACACCAAGCCCACTTGGCTCGCCAAATTTCGTTCTTCTAGGTTAAACCGTTCGTTGGCAGTAACCGGTTTCATTTTGAGGTTTCACTCTGTTTTCTCCTATAGGGATACATGTATTTGGAAGTCTAAATCAAACACGGTTTGTGGTAGCTCTTTGAAACTTGACACAATAAAGCAGTTTCAAGTTCTATCTCTATGGTTTGTTTGCTGTTGATGTAGCCCTAAGCAGAGACTGGCGAGAATCACTTTCATGGAAAGGGCCTGCCAAGCTTCCAAAAAACTACGAGTTGCCTGAAATCTCAGCACACACTTTTTCACCCAATCTTGATGAAACTTTCAGGTAATGATCAGTACACCAATCCCACTTGGCTCGCCAAATTTCGTTCTTCTAGGTTAAACCGTTCGTTGGCAGTAACCGGTTTCATTTTGAGGTTTCACTCTGTTTTCTCCTATAGGGATACATGTATTTGGAACTCTAAATCAAACACGGTTTGTGCTAGCTCTTTGAAACTTGACACAATAAAGCAGTTTCAAGTTCTATCTCTATGGTTTGTTTGCTGTTGATGTAGCCCTAAGGAGAGACTGGCGAGAATCAATTACATGGAAAGGGCCTGCCAAGCTTCCAAAAAACTACGAGTTGCCTGAAGTCTCAGCAAACACTTTTTCACCCAATCTTGATGAAACTTTCAGGTAATGATCAGTACACCAATCCCACTTGGCTCGCCAAATTTCGTTCTTCTAGGTTAAACCGTTCGTTGTCAGTAACCGGTTTCATTTTGAGGTTTCACTCTGTTTTCTCCTATAGGGATACATGTATTTGGAAGTCTAAATCAAACACGGTTTGTGCTAGCTCTTTGAAACGTGACACAATAAAGCAGTTTCACGTTCTATCTCTATGGTTTGTTTGCTGTTGATGTAGCCCTAAGCAGAGACTGGCGAGAATCACTTTCATGGAAAGGGCCTGCCAAACTTCCAAAAAACTACGAGTTGCCTGAAATTTCAGCACACGTTTTTTCACCCAATCTTGATGAAACTTTCAGGTAATGATCAGTACACCAATCCCACTTGGCTCGCCAAATTTCGTTCTTCTAGGTTAAACCGTTCGTTGGCAGTAACCGGTTTCATTTTGAGGTTTCACTCTGTTTTCTCCTATAGGGATACATGTATTTGGAACTCTAAATCAAACACGGTTTGTGCTAGCTCTTTGAAACTTGACACAATAAAGCAGTTTCAAGTTCTATCTCTATGGTTTGTTTGCTGTTGATGTAGCCCTAAGGAGAGACTGGCGAGAATCACTTACATGGAAAGGGCCTGCCAAGCTTCCAAAAAACTATGAGTTGCCTGAAATCTCAGCAAACACTTTTTCACCCAATCTTGATGAAACTTTCAGGTAATGATCAGTACACCAATCCCACTTGGCTCGCCAAATTTCGTTCTTCTAGGTTAAACCGTTCGTTGGCAGTAACCGGTTTCATTTTGAGGTTTCACTCTGTTTTCTCCTATAGGGATGCATGTATTTGGAACTCTAAATCAAACACGGTTTGTGCTAGCTCTTTGAAACTTGACACAATAAAGCAGTTTCCAGTTCTATCTCTATGGTTTGTTTGCTGTTGATGTAGCCCTAAGCAGAGACTGGCGAGAATCAATTTCATGGAAAGGGCCTGCCAAGCTTCCAAAAAACAACGAGTTTCCTGAAATCTCAGCACACACTTTTTAACCCAATCTTGATGAAACTTTCAGGTAATGATCAGTACACCAATCCCACTTGGCTCGCCAAATTTCGTTCTTCTAGGTTAAACCGTTCGTTGGCAGTAACCGGTTTCATTTTGAGGTTTCACTCTGTTTTCTCCTATAGGGATACATGTATTTGGAAGTCTAAATCAAACACGGTTTCTGCTAGCTCTTTTAAACTTGACACAATAAAGCAGTTTCAAGTTCTATCTCTATGGTTTGTTTGCTGTTGATGTAACCCTAAGGAGAGACTGGCGAGAATCAATTACATGGAAAGGGCCTGCCAAGCTTCCAAAAAACTACGAGTTGCCTGAAGTCTCAGCAAACACTTTTTCACCCAATCTTGATGAAACTTTCAGGTAATGATCAGTACACCAATCCCACTTGGCTCGCAAAATTTCGTTCTTCTAGGTTAAACCGTTCGTTGGCAGTAACCGGTTTCATTTTGAGGTTTCACTCTGTTTTCTCCTATAGGGATACATGTATTTGGAACTCTAAATCAAACACGGTTTGTGCTAGCTCTTTGAAACGTGACACAATAAAGCAGTTTCACGTTCTATCTCTATGGTTTGTTTGCTGTTGATGTAGCCCTAAGCAGAGACTGGCGAGAATCAATTTCATGGAAAGGGCCTGCCAAGCTTCCAAAAAACTACAAGTTGCCTGAAATCTCAGCACACACTTTTTCAACCAATCTTGATGAAACTTTCAGGTAATGATCAGTACACCAATCCCACTTGGCTCGCCAAATTTCGTTCTTCTAGGTTAAACCGTTCCTTGGCAGTAACCGGTTTCATTTTGAGGTTTCACTCTGTTTTCTCCTATAGGGATACATGTATTTGGAAGTCTAAATCAAACACGGTTTGTGGTAGCTCTTTGAAACTTGACACACTAAAGCAGTTTCAAATTCTATCTCTATGATTTGTTTGCTGTTGATGTAGCCCTAAGCAGAGACTAGCGAGAATCACTTTCATGGAAAGGGCCTGCCAAGCTTCCAAAAAACTACGAGTTGCCTGAAATCTCAGCACACACTTTTTCACCCAATCTTGATGAAACTTTCAGGTAATGATCAGTACACCAATCCCACTTGGCTCGCCAAATTTCGTTCTTCTAGGTTAAACCGTTCGTTGGCAGTAACCGGTTTCATTTTGAGGTTTCACTCTGTTTTCTCCTATAGGGATACATGTATTTGGAACTCTAAATCAAACACGGTTTGTGCTAGCTCTTTGAAACTTGAAACAATAAAGCAGTTTCAAGTTCTATCTATGGTTTGTTTGCTGTTGATGTAGCCCTAAGCAGAGACTGGCGAGAATCACTTTCATGGAAAGGGCCTGCCAAGCTTTCAAAAAACTACGAGTTGCCTGCAATCTCAGCAAACAGTTTTTCACCCAATCTTGATGAAACTTTCAGGTAATGATCAGTACACCAATCCCACTTGGCTCGCCAAATTTCGTTCTTCTAGGTTAAACCGTTCGTTGGCAGTAACCGGTTTCATTTTGAGGTTTCACTCTGTTTTCTCCTATAGGGATGCATGTATTTGGAACTCTAAATCAAACACGGTTTGTGCTAGCTCTTTGAAACTTGACACAATAAAGCAGTTTCCAGTTCTATCTCTATGGTTTGTTTGCTGTTGATGTAGCCCTAAGCAGAGACTGGCGAGAATCAATTTCATGGAAAGGGCCTGCCAAGCTTCCAAAAAACAACGAGTTTCCTGAAATCTCAGCACACAATTTTTCACCCAATCTTGATGAAACTTTCAGGTAATGATCAGTACACCAATCCCACTTGGCTCGCCAAATTTCGTTCTTCTAGGTTAAACCGTTCGTTGGCAGTAACCGGTTTCATTTTGAGGTTTCACTCTGTTTTCTCCTATAGGGATACATGTATTTGGAACTCTAAATCAAACACGGTTTGTGCTAGCTCTTTGAAACTTGAAACAATAAAGCAGTTTCAAGTTCTATCTCTATGGTTTGTTTGCTGTTGATGTAGCCCTAAGCAGAGCCTGGCGAGAATCACTTTCATGGAAAGGGCCTGCCAAGCTTTCAATAACTACGAGTTGCCTGAAATCTCTGTAAACAGTTTTTCACCCAATCTTGATGAAACTTTCAGGTAATGATCAGTACACCAATCCCACTTGGCTCGCCAAATTTCGTTCTTCTAGGTTAAACCGTTCGTTGGCAGTAACCGGTGTCATTTTGAGGTTTCACTCTGTTTTCTCCTATAGGGATACATGTATTTGGAACTCTAAATCAAACACGGTTTGTGGTAGCTCTTTGAAACTTGACACAATAAAGCAGTTTCAAGTTCTATCTCTATGGTTTGTTTGCTGTTGATGTAGCCCTAAGCAGAGACTGGCGAGAATCACGTTCATGGAAAGGGCCTGCCAAGCTTCCAAAAAACTACGAGTTGCCTGAAATCTCAGCAAACACTTTTTCATCCAATCTTGATGAAACTTTCAGGTAATGATCAGTACACCAATCCCACTTGGCTCGCCAAATTTCCTTCTTCTAGGTTAAACCGTTCCTTGGCAGTAACCGGTTTCATTTTGAGGTTTCACTCTGTTTTCTCCTATAGGGATACATGTATTTGGAACTCTAAATCAAACACGGTTTGTGCTAGCTCTTTGAAACTTGACACAATAAAGCAGTTTCAAGTTCTATCTCTATGGTTTGTTTGCTGTTGATGTAGCCCTAAGGAGAGACTGGCGAGAATCACTTACATGGAAAGGGCCTGCCAAGCTTCCAAAAAACTAGGAATTGCCTGAAATCTCAGCAAACACTTTTTCACCCAATCTTGATGAAACTTTCAGGTAATGATCAGTACACCAATCCCACTTGGCTCGCCAAATTTCGTTCTTCTAGGTTAAACCGTTCGTTGGCAGTAACTGGTTTCATTTTGAGGTTTCACTCTGTTTTCTCCTATAGGGATACATGTATTTGGAACTCTAAATCAAACACGGTTTGTGCTAGCTCTTTGAAACTTGACACAATAAAGCAGTTTCAAGTTCTATCTCTATTTTTTGTTTGCTGTTGATGTAGCCCTAAGCAGAGAATGGCGAGAATCACTTTCATGGAACGGGCCTGCCAAGCTTCCAAAAAACTACGAGTTGCCTGAAATCTCAGCAAACACTTTTTCACCCAATCTTGATGAAACTTTCAGGTAATGATCAGTACACCAATCCCACTTGGCTCGCCAAATTTCGTTCTTCTAGGTTAAACCGTTCGTTGGCAGTAACCGGTTTCATTTTGAGGTTTCACTCTGTTTTCTCCTATAGAAATACATGTATTTGCAAATCTAAATCAAACACGGTTTGTGCTAGCTCTTTGAAACTTGACACAATAAAGCAGTTTCAAGTTCTATCTCTATGGTTTGTTTGCTGTTGATGTAGCCCTAAGCAGAGACTGGCGAGAATCACTTTCATGGAAAGGGCCTGCCAAGCTTCCAAAAAACTACGAATTGCCTGAAATCTCAGCAAACACTTTTTCACCCAATCTTGATGAAACTTTCAGGTAATGATCAGTACACCAATCCCACTTGACTCGCCAAATTTCCTTCTTCTAGGTTAAACCGTTCGTTGGCAGTAACCGGTTTCATTGTGAGGTTTCACTCTGTTTTCTCCTATAGGGATACATGTATTTGGAACTCTAAATCAAACACGGTTTGTGCTAGCTCTTTGAAACTTGACACAATAAAGCAGTTTCAAGTTCTATCTTTATTTTTTGTTTGCTGTTGATGTAGCCCTAAGCAGAGAATGGCGAGAATCACTTTCATGGAAAGGGCCTGACAAGCTTCCAAAAAACTACGAGTTGCCTGAAATCTCAGCAAACACTTTTTCACCCAATCTTGATGAAACTTTCAGGTAATGATCAGTACACCAATCCCACTTGGCTCGCCAAATTTCGTTCTTCTAGGTTAAACCGTTCGTTGTCAGTAACCGGTTTCATTTTGAGGTTTCACTCTGTTTTCTCCTATAGGGATACATGTATTTGGAACTCTAAATCAAACACGGTTTGTGCTAGTTCTTTGAAACTTGACACAATAAAGCAGTTTCAAGTTCTATCTCTATGGTTTGTTTGCTGTTGATGTAGCCCTAAGCAGAGACTGGCGAGAATCACTTTCATGGAAAGGGCCTGCCAAACTTCCAAAAAACTACGAGTTGCCTGAAATCTCAGCACACATTTTTTCACCCAATCTTGATGAAACTTTCAGGTAATGATCAGTACACCAATCCCACTTGGCTCGCCAAATTTCGTTCTTCTAGGTTAAACCATTCGTTGGCAGTAACCGGTTTCATTTTGAGGTTTCACTCTGTTTTCTCCTATAGGGATACATGTATTTGGAACTCTAAATCAAACACGGTTTGTGCTAGCTCTTTGAAACTTGAAACAATAAAGCAGTTTCAAGTTCTATCTCTATGGTTTGTTTGCTGTTGATGTAGCCCTAAGCAGAGACTGGCGAGAATCACTTTCATGGAAAGGGCCTGACAAGCTTTCAAAAAACTACGAGTTGCCTGAAATCTCTGCAAACAGTTTTTCACCCAATCTTGATGAAACTTTCAGGTAATGATCAGTACACCAATCCCACTTGGCTCGCCAAATTTCGTTCTTCTAGGTTAAACCGTTCGTTGGCAGTAACCGGTTTCATTTTGAGGTTTCACTCTGTTTTCTCCTATAGTGATACATATATTTGGAACTCTAAATCAAACACGGTTTGTGGTAGCTCTTTGAAACTTGACACAATAAAGCAGTTTCAAGTTCTATCTCTATGGTTTGTTTGCTGTTGATGTAGCCCTAAGCAGAGACTGGCGAGAATCACTTTCATGGAAAGGGCCTGCCAAGCTTCCAAAAAACTACGAGTTGCCTGAAATCTCAGCAAACACTTTTTCACCCAATCTTGATGAAACTTTCAGGTAATGATCAGTACACCAATCCCACTTGGCTCGCCAAATTTCGTTCTTCTAGGTTAAACCGTTCGTTGGCAGTAACCGGTTTCATTTTGAGGTTTCACTCTGTTTTCTCCTATAGGGATACATGTATTTGGAAGTCTAAATCAAACACGGTTTGTGGTAGCTCTTTGAAACTTGACACAATAAAGCAGTTTCAAGTTCTATCTCTATGGTTTGTTTGCTGTTGATGTAGCCCTAAGCAGAGACTGGCGAGAATCACTTTCATGGAAAGGGCCTGCCAAGCTTCCAAAAAACTACGAGTTGCCTGAAATCTCAGCACACACTCTTTCACCCAATCTTGATGAAACTTTCAGGTAATGATCAGTACACCAATCCCACTTGGCTCGCCAAATTTCGTTCTTCTAGGTTAAACCGTTCGTTGGCAGTAACCGGTTTCATTTTGAGGTTTCACTCTGTTTTCTCCTATAGGGATACATGTATGTGGAACTCTAAATCAAACACGGTTTGTGCTAGCTCTTTGAAACTTGACACAATAAAACAGTTTCAAGTTCTATCTCTATGGTTTGTTTGCTGTTGATGTAGCCCTAAGGAGAGACTGGCGAGAATCAATTACATGGAAAGGTCCTGCCAAGCTTCCAAAAAACTACGAGTTGCCTGAAGTCTCAGCAAACACTTTTTCACCCAATCTTGATGAAACTTTCAGGTAATGATCAGTACACCAATCCCACTTGGCTCGCCAAATTTCGTTCTTCTAGGTTAAACCGTTCGTTGGCAGTAACCGGTTTCATTTTGAGGTTTCACTCTGTTTTCTCCAATAGGGATACATGTATTTGGAAGTCTAAATCAAACACGGTTTGTGCTAGCTCTTTGAAACGTGACACAATAAAGCAGTTTCACGTTCTATCTCTATGGTTTGTTTGCTGTTGATGTAGCCCTAAGCAGAGACTGGCGAGAATCACTTTCATGGAAAGGGCCTGCCAAACTTCCAAAAAACTACGAGTTGCCTGAAATCTCAGCACACGTTTTTTCACCCAATCTTGATGAAACTTTCAGGTAATGATCAGTACACCAATCCCACTTGGCTCGCCAAATTTCGTTCTTCTAGGTTAAACCGTTCGTTGGCAGTAACCGGTTTCATTTTGAGGTTTCACTCTGTTTTCTCCTATAGGGATACATGTATTTGGAACTCTAAATCAAACACGGTTTGTGCTAGCTCTTTGAAACTTGACACAATAAAGCAGTTTCAAGTTCTATCTCTATGGTTTGTTTGCTGTTGATGTAGCCCTAAGGAGAGACTGGCGAGAATCACTTACATGGAAAGGGCCTGCCAAGCTTCCAAAAAACTATGAGTTGCCTGAAATCTCAGCAAACACTTTTTCACCCAATCTTGATGAAACTTTCAGGTAATGATCAGTACACCAATCCCTCTTGGCTCGCCAAATTTCGTTCTTCTAGGTTAAACCGTTCGTTGGCAGTAACCGGTTTCATTTTGAGGTTTCACTCTGTTTTCTCCTATAGGGATACATGTATTTGGAAGTCTAAATCAAACACGGTTTGCGCTAGCTCTTTGAAACTTGACACAATAAAGCAGTTTCAAGTTCTATCTCTATGGTTTGTTTGCTGTTGATGTAGCCCTAAGCAGAGACTGGCGAGAATCACTTTCATGGAAAGGGCCTGCCAAGCTTCCAAAAAACTACGAGTTGCCTGAAATCTCAGCACACACTTTTTCAACCAATCTTGATGAAACTTTCAGGTAATGATCAGTACACCAATCCCACTTGGCTCGCCAAATTTCGTTCTTCTAGGTTAAACCGTTCCTTGGCAGTAACCGGTTTCATTTTGAGGTTTCACTCTGTTTTCTCCTATAGGGATACATGTATTTGGAACTCTAAATCAAACACGGTTTGTGGTAGCTCTTTGAAACTTGACACAATAAAGCAGTTTCAAGTTCTATCTCTATGGTTTCTTTGCTGTTGATGTAGCCCTAAGCAGAGACTGGCGAGAATCACTTTCATGGAAAGGGCCTGCCAAGCTTCCAAAAAACTACGAGTTGCCTGAAATCTCAGCACACACTTTTTCACCCAATCTTGATGAAACTTTCAGGTAATGATCAGTACACCAATACCACTTGGCTCGCCAAATTTCGTTCTTCTAGGTTAAACCGTTCGTTGGCAGTAACCGGTTTCATTTTGAGGTTTCACTCTGTTTTCTCCTATAGGGATACATGTATTTGGAAGTCTAAATCAAACACGGTTTGTGCTAGCTCTTTGAAACTTGACACAATAAAGCAGTTTCAAGTTCTATCTCTATGGTTTGTTTGCTGTTGATGTAACCCTAAGGAGAGACTGGCGAGAATCAATTACATGGAAAGGGCCTGCCAAGCTTCCAAAAAACTACGAGTTGCCTGAAGTCTCAGCAAACACTTTTTCACCCAATCTTGATGAAACTTTCAGGTAATGATCAGTACACCAATCCCACTTGGCTCGCCAAATTTCGTTCTTCTAGGTTAAACCGTTCGTTGTCAGTAACCGGTTTCATTTTGAGGTTTCACTCTGTTTTCTCCTATAGGGATACATGTATTTGGAAGTCTAAATCAAACACGGTTTGTGCTAGCTCTTTGAAACGTGACACAATAAAGCAGTTTCACGTTCTATCTCTATGGTTTGTTTGCTGTTGATGTAGCCCTAAGCAGAGACTGGCGAGAATCACTTTCATGGAAAGGGCCTGCCAAACTTCCAAAAAACTACGAGTTGCCTGAAATCTCAGCACACGTTTTTTCACCCAATCTTGATGAAACTTTCAGGTAATGATCAGTACACCAATCCCACTTGGCTCGCCAAATTTCGTTCTTCTAGGTTAAACCGTTCGTTGGCAGTAACCGGTTTCATTTTGAGGTTTCACTCTGTTTTCTCCTATAGGGATACATGTATTTGGAA
Source organism: Ictidomys tridecemlineatus (assembly GCF_052094955.1). Taxonomy (NCBI): domain Eukaryota; kingdom Metazoa; phylum Chordata; class Mammalia; order Rodentia; family Sciuridae; genus Ictidomys; species Ictidomys tridecemlineatus. The sequence continues at coordinate 14,125 of NW_027524416.1, forward strand.
CTCTAAATCAAACACGGTTTGTGCTAGCTCTTTGAAACTTGACACAATAAAGCAGTTTCAAGTTCTATCTCTATGGTTTGTTTGCTGTTGATGTAGCCCTAAGGAGAGACTGGCGAGAATCACTTACATGGAAAGGGCCTGCCAAGCTTCCAAAAAACTATGAGTTGCCTGAAATCTCAGCAAACACTTTTTCACCCAATCTTGATGAAACTTTCAGGTAATGATCAGTACACCAATCCCTCTTGGCTCGCCAAATTTCGTTCTTCTAGGTTAAACCGTTCGTTGGCAGTAACCGGTTTCATTTTGAGGTTTCACTCTGTTTTCTCCTATAGGGATACATGTATTTGGAAGTCTAAATCAAACACGGTTTGCGCTAGCTCTTTGAAACTTGACACAATAAAGCAGTTTCAAGTTCTATCTCTATGGTTTGTTTGCTGTTGATGTAGCCCTAAGCAGAGACTGGCGAGAATCACTTTCATGGAAAGGGCCTGCCAAGCTTCCAAAAAACTACGAGTTGCCTGAAATCTCAGCACACACTTTTTCAACCAATCTTGATGAAACTTTCAGGTAATGATCAGTCCACCAATCCCACTTGGCTCGCCAAATTTCGTTCTTCTAGGTTAAACCGTTCGTTGGCAGTAACCGGTTTCATTTTGAGGTTTCACTCTGTTTCCTCCTATAGGGATACATGTATTTGGAACTCTAAATCAAACACGGTTTGTGCTAGCTCTTTGAAACTTGACACAATAAAGCAGTTTCAAGTTCTATCTCTATGGTTTGTTTGCTGTTGATGTAGCCCTAAGGAGAGACTGGCGAGAATCAATTACATGGAAAGGGCATGCCAAGCTTCCAAAAAACTACGAGTTGCCTGAAGTCTCAGCAAACACTTTTCACCCAATCTTGATGAAACTTTCAGGTAATGATCAGTACACCAATCCCACTTGGCTCGCCAAATTTCGTTCTTCTAGGTTAAACCGTTCGTTGTCAGTAACCGGTTTCATTTTGAGGTTTCACTCTGTTTTCTCCTATAGGGATACATGTATTTGGAAGTCTAAATCAAACACGGTTTGTGCTAGCTCTTTGAAACGTGACACAATAAAGCAGTTTCACGTTCTATCTCTATGGTTTGTTTGCTGTTGATGTAGCCCCTAAGCAGAGACTGGCGAGAATCACTTTCATGGAAAGGGCCTGCCAAACTTCCAAAAAACTACGAGTTGCCTGAAATCTCAGCACACGTTTTTTCACCCAATCTTGATGAAACTTTCAGGTAATGATCAGTACACCAATCCCACTTGGCTCGCCAAATTTCGTTCTTCTAGGTTAAACCGTTCGTTGGCAGTAACCGGTTTCATTTTGAGGTTTCACTCTGTTTTCTCCTATAGGGATACATGTATTTGGAACTCTAAATCAAACACGGTTTGTGCTAGCTCTTTGAAACTTGACACAATAAAGCAGTTTCAAGTTCTATCTCTATGGTTTGTTTGCTGTTGATGTAGCCCTAAGGAGAAGACTGGCGAGAATCACTTACATGGAAAGGGCCTGCCAAGCTTCCAAAAAACTATGAGTTGCCTGAAATCTCAGCAAACACTTTTTCACCCAATCTTGATGAAACTTTCAGGTAATGATCAGTACACCAATCCCTCTTGGCTCGCCAAATTTCGTTCTTCTAGGTTAAACCGTTCGTTGGCAGTAACCGGTTTCATTTTGAGGTTTCACTCTGTTTTCCTCCTATAGGGATACATGTATTTGGAAGTCTAAATCAAACACGGTTTGCGCTAGCTCTTTGAAACTTGACACAATAAAGCAGTTTCAAGTTCTATCTCTATGGTTTGTTTGCTGTTGATGTAGCCCTAAGCAGAGACTGGCGAGAATCACTTTCATGGAAAGGGCCTGTCAAGCTTCCAAAAAACTACGAGTTGCCTGAAATCTCAGCACACACTTTTTCACCCAATCTTGATGAAACTTTCAGGTAATGATCAGTACACCAATCCCACTTGGCTCGCCAAATTTCGTTCTTCTAGGTTAAACCGTTCCTTGGCAGTAACCGGTTTCATTTTGAGGTTTCACTCTGTTTTCCTCCTATAGGGATACATGTATTTGGAACTCTAAATCAAACACGGTTTGTGGTAGCTCTTTGAAACTTGACACAATAAAGCAGTTTCAAGTTCTATCTCTATGGTTTCTTTGCTGTTGATGTAGCCCTAAGCAGAGACTGGCGAGAATCACTTTCATGGAAAGGGCCTGCCAAGCTTCCAAAAAACTACGAGTTGCCTGAAATCTCAGCACACACTTTTTCACCCAATCTTGATGAAACTTTCAGGTAATGATCAGTACACCAATACCACTTGGCTCGCCAAATTTCGTTCTTCTAGGTTAAACCGTTCGTTGGCAGTAACCGGTTTCATTTGAGGTTTCACTCTGTTTTCTCCTATAGGGATACATGTATTTGGAAGTCTAAATCAAACACGGTTTGTGCTAGCTCTTTGAAACTTGACACAATAAAGCAGTTTCAAGTTCTATCTCTATGGTTTGTTTGCTGTTGATGTAACCCTAAGGAGAGACTGGCGAGAATCAATTACATGGAAAGGGCCTGCCAAGCTTCCAAAAAACTACGAGTTGCCTGAAGTCTCAGCAAACACTTTTTCACCCAATCTTGATGAAACTTTCAGGTAATGATCAGTACACCAATCCCACTTGGCTCGCCAAATTTCGTTCTTCTAGGTTAAACCGTTCGTTGGCAGTAACCGGTTTCATTTTGAGGTTTCACTCTGTTTTCTCCTATAGGGATACATGTATTTGGAACTCTAAATCAAACACGGTTTGTGCTAGCTCTTTGAAACGTGACACAATAAAGCAGTTTCACGTTCTATCTCTATGGTTTGTTTGCTGTTGATGTAGCCCTAAGCAGAGACTGGCTAGAATCACTTTCATGGAAAGGGCCTGCCAAACTTCCAAAAAACTACCAGTTGCCTGAAATCTCAGCACACATTTTTTCACCCAATCTTGATGAAACTTTCAGGTAATGATCAGTACACCAATCCCACTTGGCTCGCCCAATTTCGTTCTTCTAGGTTAAACCTTTCGTTGGCAGTAACCGGTTTCATTTTGAGGTTTCACTCTGTTTTCTCCTATAGGGATACCTGTATTTGGAACTCTAAATCAAACACGGTTTGTGGTAGCTCTTTGAAACTTGACACAATAAAGCAGTTTCAAGTTCTATCTCTATGGTTTGTTTGCTGTTGATGTAGCCCTAAGCAGAGACTGGCGAGAATCACTTTCATGGAAAGGGCCTGCCAAGCTTCCAAAAAACTACGAGTTGCCTGAAGTCTCAGCAAACACTTTTTCACCCAATCTTGATGAAACTTTCAGGTAATGATCAGTACACCAATCCCACTTGGCTCGCCAAATTTCGTTCTTCTAGGTTAAACCGTTCGTTGTCAGTAACCGGTTTCATTTTGAGGTTTCACTCTGTTTTCTCCTATAGGGATACATGTATTTGGAAGTCTAAATCAAACACGGTTTGTGCTAGCTCTTTGAAACGTGACACAATAAAGCAGTTTCACGTTCTATCTCTATGGTTTGTTTGCTGTTGATGTAGCCCTAAGCAGAGACTGGCGAGAATCACTTTCATGGAAAGGGCCTGCCAAACTTCCAAAAAACTACGAGTTGCCTGAAATCTCAGCACACGTTTTTTCACCCAATCTTGATGAAACTTTCAGGTAATGATCAGTACACCAATCCCACTTGGCTCGCCAAATTTCGTTCTTCTAGGTTAAACCGATCGTTGGCAGTAACCGGTTTCATTTTGAGGTTTCACTCTGTTTTCTCCTATAGGGATACATGTATTTGGAACTCTAAATCAAACACGTTTGTGCTAGCTCTTTGAAACTTGACACAATAAAGCAGTTTCAAGTTCTATCTCTATGGTTTGTTTGCTGTTGATGTAGCCCTAAGGAGAGACTGGCGAGAATCACTTACATGGAAAGGGCCTGCCAAGCTTCCAAAAACTATGAGTTGCCTGAAATCTCAGCAAACACTTTTTCACCCAATCTTGATGAAACTTTCAGGTAATGATCAGTACACCAATCCCTCTTGGCTCGCCAAATTTCGTTCTTCTATGTTAAACCGTTCGTTGGCAGTAACCGGTTTCATTTTGAGGTTTCACTCTGTTTTCTCCTATAGGGATACATGTATTTGGAAGTCTAAATCAAACACGGTTTGCGCTAGCTCTTTGAAACTTGACACAATAAAGCAGTTTCAAGTTCTATCTCTATGGTTTGTTTGCTGTTGATGTAGCCCTAAGCAGAGACTGGCGAGAATCACTTTCATGGAAAGGGCCTGCCAAGCTTCCAAAAAACTACGAGTTGCCTGAAATCTCAGCACACACTTTTTCACCCAATCTTGATGAAACTTTCAGGTAATGATCAGTACACCAATCCCACTTGGCTCGCCAAATTTCGTTCTTCTAGGTTAAACCGTTCCTTGGCAGTAACCGGTTTCATTTTGAGGTTTCACTCTGTTTTCTCCTATAGGGATACATGTATTTGGAACTCTAAATCAAACACGGTTTGTGGTAGCTCTTTGAAACTTGACACAATAAAGCAGTTTCAAGTTCTATCTCTATGGTTTCTTTGCTGTTGATGTAGCCCTAAGCAGAGACTGGCGAGAATCACTTTCATGGAAAGGGCCTGCCAAGCTTCCAAAAAACTACGAGTTGCCTGAAATCTCAGCACACACTTTTTCACCCAATCTTGATGAAACTTTCAGGTAATGATCAGTACACCAATACCACTTGGCTCGCCAAATTTCGTTCTTCTAGGTTAAACCGTTCGTTGGCAGTAACCGGTTTCATTTTGAGGTTTCACTCTGTTTTCTCCTATAGGGATACATGTATTTGGAAGTCTAAATCAAACACGGTTTGTGCTAGCTCTTTGAAACTTGACACAATAAAGCAGTTTCAAGTTCTATCTCTATGGTTTGTTTGCTGTTGATGTAACCCTAAGGAGAGACTGGCGAGAATCAATTACATGGAAAGGGCCTGCCAAGCTTCCAAAAAACTACGAGTTGCCTGAAGTCTCAGCAAACACTTTTTCACCCAATCTTGATGAAACTTTCAGGTAATGATCAGTACACCAATCCCACTTGGCTCGCCAAATTTCGTTCTTCTAGGTTAAACCGTTCGTTGGCAGTAACCGGTTTCATTTTGAGGTTTCACTCTGTTTTCTCCTATAGGGATACATGTATTTGGAACTCTAAATCAAACACGGTTTGTGCTAGCTCTTTGAAAACGTGACACAATAAAGCAGTTTCACGTTCTATCTCTATGGTTTGTTTGCTGTTGATGTAGCCCTAAGCAGAGACTGGCTAGAATCACTTTCATGGAAAGGGCCTGCCAAACTTCCAAAAAACTACCAGTTGCCTGAAATCTCAGCACACATTTTTTCACCCAATCTTGATGAAACTTTCAGGTAATGATCAGTACACCAATCCCACTTGGCTCGCCCAATTTCGTTCTTCTAGGTTTAAACCTTTCGTTGGCAGTAACCGGTTTCATTTTGAGGTTTCACTCTGTTTTCTCCTATAGGGATACCTGTATTTGGAACTCTAAATCAAACACGGTTTGTGGTAGCTCTTTGAAACTTGACACAATAAAGCAGTTTCAAGTTCTATCTCTATGGTTTGTTTGCTGTTGATGTAGCCCTAAGCAGAGACTGGCGAGAATCACTTTCATGGAAAGGGCCTGCCAAGCTTCCAAAAAACTACGAGTTGCCTGAAATCTCAGCAAACACTTTTTCACCCAATCTTGATGAAACTTTCAGGTAATGATCAGTACACCAATCCCACTTGGCTCGCCAAATTTCGTTCGTCTAGGTTAAACCGTTCGTTGTCAGTAACCGGTTTCATTTTGAGGTTTCACTCTGTTTTCTCCTATAGGGATACATGTATTTGGAAGTCTAAATCAAACACGGTTTGTGGTAGCTCTTTGAAACTTGACACAATAAAGCAGTTTCAAGTTCTATCTCTATGGTTTGTTTGCTGTTGATGTAGCCCTAAGCAGAGACTGGCGAGAATCACTTTCATGGAAAGGGCCTGCCAAGCTTCCAAAAAACTACGAGTTGCCTGAAATCTCAGCAAACACTTTTTCACCCAATCTTGATGAAACTTTCAGGTAATGATCAGTACACCAATCCCACTTGCTCGCCAAATTTCGTTCGTCTAGGTTAAACCGTTCGTTGTCAGTAACCGGTTTCATTTTGAGGTTTCACTCTGTTTTCTCCTATAGGGATACATGTATTTGGAAGTCTAAATCAAACACGGTTTGTGGTAGCTCTTTGAAACTTGACACAATAAAGCAGTTTCAAGTTCTATCTCTATGGTTTGTTTGCTGTTGATGTAGCCCTAAGCAGAGACTGGCGAGAATCACTTTCATGGAAAGGCCTGCCAAGCTTCCAAAAAACTACGAGTTGCCTGAAATCTCAGTACACACTTTTTCACCCAATCTTGATGAAACTTTCAGGTAATGATCAGTACACCAATTCCACTTGGCTCGCCAAATTTCGTTCTTCTAGGTTAAACGGTTCGTTGGCAGTAACCGGTTCATTTTGAGGTTTCACTCTGTTTTCTCCTATAGGGATACATGTATTTGGAACTCTAAATCAAACACGGTTTGTGCCTAGCTCTTTGAAACTTGACACAATAAAGTAGTTTCAAGTTCTATCTCTGTGGTTTGTTTGCTGTTGATGTAGCTCTAAGCAGAGACTAGCGAGAATCACTTTCATGGAAAGGGCCTGCCAAGCTTCCAAAAAACTACGAGTTGCCTGAAATCTCAGCAAACACTTTTTCACCCAATCTTGATGAAACTTTCAGGTAATGATCAGTACCCCAATCCCACTTGGCTCGCCAAATTTCGTTCTTCTAGGTTAAACCGTTCGTTGGCAGTAAACGGTTTCATTTTGAGATTTCACTCTGTTTTCTCCTATAGGGATACATGTATTTGGAAGTCTAAATCAAACACGGTTTGTGCTAGCTCTTTGAAACTTGACACAATAAAGCAGTTTCAAGTTCTATCTCTATGGTTTGTTTGCTGGTGATGTAGCCCTAAGCAGAGACTGGCGAGAATCACTTTCATGGAAAGGGCCTGCCAAAAAAACTACGAGTAGCCTGAAATCTCAGCAAATACTTTTTCACCCAATCTTGATGAAACTTTCAGGTAATGATCAGTACACCAATCCCAATTGGCTCGCCAAATTTCGTTCTTCTAGGTTAAACCGTTCATTGGCAGTAACCGGTTTCATTTTGAGGTTTCACTCTGTTTTCTCCTATAGGGATACATGTATTAGGAACTCTAAATCAAACACGGTTTGTGCTAGCTCTTTGAAACTTGACACAATAAAGCAGTTTCAAGTTCTATCTCTATGGTTTGTTTGCTGTTGATGTAGCCCTAAGCAGAGACTGGCGAGAACCACTTTCATGGAAAGGGCCTGCCAAGCTTCCAAAAAACTACGAGTAGCCTGAAATCTCAGCACACACTTTTTCACCCAATCTTGATGAAACTTTCAGGTAATGATCAGGACACCAATCCCACTTGGCTCGCCAAATTTCATTCTTCTAGGTTAAACCGATCATTGGCAGTAAACGGTTTCATTTTGAGGTTTCACTCTGTTTCTCCTATAGGGATACATGTATTTGGAACTCTAAATCAAACACGGTTTGTGATAGCTCTTTGAACCTTGAGACAATGAAGCAGTTTCAAGTTCTATCTCTATGGTTTGTTTGCTGGTGATGTAGCCCTAAGCAGAGACTGGCGAGAATCACTTTCATGGAAAGGGCCTGCCAAGCTTCCAAAAAACTACGAGTAGCCTGAAATCTCAGCAAACACTTTTTCACCCAATCTTGATGAAACTTTCAGGTAATGATCAGTACACCAATCCCACTTGGCTCGCCAAATTTCGTTCTTCTAGGTTAAACCGTTCGTTGGCTGTAACCGGTTTCATTTTGAGGTTTCACTCTGTTTTCTCCTATAGGGATACATGTATTTGGAACTCTAAATCAAACACGGTTTGTGCTAGCTCTTTGAAACTTGACACAATAAAGCAGTTTCAAGTTCTATCTCTATGGTTTGTTTGCTGTTGATGTAGCTCTAAGCAGAGACTGGCGAGAATCACTTTCATGGAAAGGGCCTGCCAAACTTCCAAAAAACTACGAGTTGCCTGAAATCTCAGCACACACTTTTTCACCCAATCTTGATGAACTTTCAGGTAATGATCAGTACACCAATCCCACTTGGCTCGCCAAATTCGTTCTTCTAGGTTAAACCGTTCATTGGCAGTAACCGGTTTCATTTTGAGGTTTCACTCTGTTTTCTCCTATAGGGATACATGTATTTGGAACTCTAAATCAAACACGGTTTGTGGTAGCTCTTTGAAACTTGACACAATAAAGCAGTTTCAAGTTCTATCTCTATGGTTTGTTTGCTGTTGATGTAGCCCTAAGCAGAGACTGGCGAGAATCACTTTCATGGAAAGGGCCTGCCAAGCTTCCAAAAAACTACGAGTTTCCTGAAATCTCAGCAAACACTTTTTCACCCAATCTTGATGAAACTTTCAGGTAATGATCAGTACACCAATCCCACTTGGCTCGCCAAATTTCGTTCGTCTAGGTTAAACCGTTCGTTGTCAGTAACCGGTTTCATTTTGAGGTTTCACTCTGTTTTCTCCTATAGGGATACATGTATTTGGAAGTCTAAATCAAACACGGTTTGTGGTAGCTCTTTGAAACTTGACACAATAAAGCAGTTTCAAGTTCTATCTCTATGGTTTGTTTGCTGTTGATGTAGCCCTAAGCAGAGATTGGCGAGAATCACTTTCATGGAAAGGGCATGCCAAGCTTCCAAAAAACTACGAGTTGCCTGAAATCTCAGTACACACTTTTTCAACCAATCTTGATGAAACTTTCAGGTAATGATCAGTACACCAATTCCACTTGGCTCGCCAAATTTCGTTCTTCTAGGTTAAACCGTTCGTTGGCAGTAACCGGTTTCATTTTGAGGTTTCACTCTGTTTTTCTCCTATAGGGATACATGTATTTGGAACTCTAAATCAAACACGGTTTGTGCTAGCTCTTTGAAACTTGACACAATAAAGTAGTTTCAAGTTCTATCTCTGTGGTTTGTTTGCTGTTGATGTAGCTCTAAGCAGAGACTGGCGAGAATCACTTTCATGGAAAGGGCCTGCCAAGCTTCCAAAAAACAACGAGTTGCCTGAAATCTCAGCAAACACTTTTTCACCCAATCTTGATGAAACTTTCAGGTAATGATCAGTACACCAATCCCACTTGGCTCGCCAAATTTCGTTCTTCAAGGTTAAACCGTTCGTTGGCAGTAAACAGTTTCATTTGAGATTTCACTCTGTTTTCTCCTATAGGGATACATGTATTTGGAAGTCTAAATCAAACACGGTTTGTGCTAGCTCTTTGAAACTTGACACAATAAAGCAGTTTCAAGTTCTATCTCTATGGTTTGTTTGCTGTTGATGTAGCCCTAAGCAGAGATGGCGAGAATCACTTTCATGGAAAGGGCCTGCCAAGCTTCCCAAAAAACTACGAGTTGCCTGAAATCTCAGCAAACACTTTTTCACCCAATCTTGATGAAACTTTCAGGTAATGATCAGTACACCAATCCCACTTGGCTCGCCAAATTTCGTTCTTCTAGGTTAAACCGTTCGTTGGCAGTAACCGGTTTCATTTTGAGGTTTCACTCTGTTTTCTCCTATAGAAATACATGTATTTGCAAATCTAAATCAAACACGGTTTTGTGCTAGCTCTTTGAAACTTGACACAATAAAGCAGTTTCAAGTTCTATCTCTATGGTTTGTTTGCTGTTGATGTAGCCCTAAGCAGAGACTGGCGAGAATCACTTCATGGAAAGGGCCTGCCAAGCTTCCAAAAAACTACGAGTTGCCTGAAATCTCAGCACACACTTTTTCACCAATCTTGATGAAACTTTCAGGTAATGATCAGTACACCAATCCCACTTGGCTCGCCAAATTTTGTTCTTCTAGGTTAAACCGTTTCATTGGCAGTAACCGGTTTCATTTTGAGGTTTCACTCTGTTTTCTCCTATAGGGATACATGTATTTGGAACTCTAAATCAAACACGGTTTGTGCTAGCTCTTTGAACCTTGACACAATAAAGCAGTTTCAAGTTCTATCTCTATGGTTTGTTTGCTGTTGATGGAGACCTAAGCAGAGACTGGCGAGAATCACTTTCATGGGAAGGGCCTGCCAAGCTTCCAAAAAACTAGGCGTTGCCTGAAATCTCAGCAAACACTTTTTCACCCAATCTTGATGAAACTTTCAGGTAATGATCAGTACACCAATCCCACTTGGCTCGCCAAATTCTTTCTTCTAGGTTAAACCGTTCGTTGGCAGTTACTGGTTTCATTTTGAGGTTTCACTCTGTTTTCTCCTATAGGATACATGTATTTGGAACTCTAAATCAAACACGGTTTGTGGTAGCTCTCTGAAACTTGATACAATAAAGCAGTTTCAAGTTCTATCTCTATGGTTTGTTTGCTGTTGATGTAGCCCTAAGCAGAGACTGGCGAGAATCACTTTCATGGAAAGGGCCTGCCAAATTTCCAAAAAACTACGAGTAGCCTGAAATCTCAGCGAACACTTTTTCACCCAATCTTGATGAAACTTTCAGGTAATGATCAGTACACCAATCGCAATTGGCTCGCCAAATTTCGTTCTTCTAGGTTAAACCGTTCGTTGGCAGTAACCGGTTTCATTTTGAGGTTTCACTCTGTTTTCTCCTATAGGGATACATGTATTTGGAACTCTAAATCAAACACGGTTTGTGCTAGCTCTTTGAAACTTGACACAATAAAGCAGTTTCAAGTTCTATCTCTATGGTTTGTTTGCTGTTGATGTAGCTCTAAGCAGAGACTGGCGAGAATCACTTTCATGGAAAGGGCCTGCCAAACTTCCAAAATCTACGAGTTGCCTGAAATCTCAGCACACACTTTTTCACCCAATTTTGATGAAACTTTCAGGTAATGATCAGTACACCAATCCCACTTGGCTCGCCAAATTTCGTTCTTCTAGGTTAAACCGTTCATTGGCAGTAACCGGTTTCATTTTGAGGTTTCACCTCTGTTTTCTCCTATAGGGATACATGTATTTGGAACTCTAAATCAAACACGGTTTGTGCTAGCTCTTTGAAACTTGACACAATAAAGCAGTTTCAAGTTCTATCTCTATGGTTTGTTTGCTGTTGATGTAGCCCTAAGCAGAGACTGGCGAAAATCACTTTCATGGAAAGGGCCTGCCAAGCTTCCAAAAAACTACGAGTACCCTGAAATCTCAGCACACACTTTTTCACCCAATCTTGATGAAACTTTCAGGTAATGATCAGTACACCAATCCCACTTGGCTCGCCAAATTTCGTTCTTCTACGTTAAACCGTTCATTGGCAGTAACCGGTTTCATTTTGAGGTTTCACTCTGTTTTCTCCTATAGGGATAAATGTATTTGGAAATCTAAATCAAACACGGTTGGTGCTAGCTCTATGAACCTTGACACAATGAAGCAGTTTCAAGTTCTATCTCTATGGTTTGTTTGCTGGTGATGTAGCCCTAAGCAGAGACTGGCGAGAAATCACTTTCATGGAAAGGGCCTGTTAAGCTTCCAAAAAACTACGAGTAGCATGAAATCTCAGCAAACACTTTTTCACCCAATCTTGATGAAACTTTCAGGTAATGATCAGTACACCAATCCCAATTGGCTCGCCAAATTTCGTTCTTCTAGGTTAAACCGTTCGTTGGCAGTAACCGGTTTCATTTTGAGGTTTCACTCTGTTTTCTCCTATAGGGATACATGTATTTGGAACTCTAAATCAAACACGGTTTGTGCTAGCTCTTTGAAACTTGACACAATAAAGCAGTTTCAAGTTCTATCTCTATGGTTTGTTTGCTGTTGATGTAGCCTCTAAGCAGAGACTGGCGAGAATAACTTTCATGGAAAGGGCCTGCCAAACTTCCAAAAATCTACGAGTTGCCTGAAATCTCAGCACACACTTTTTCACCCAATCTTGATGAAACTTTTCAGGTAATGATCAGTACACCAATCCCACTTGGCTCGCCAAATTTCGTTCTTCTAGGTTAAACCGTTCATTGGCAGTAACCGGTTTCATTTTGAGGTTTCACTCTGTTTTCTCCTATAGGGATACATGTATTTGGAACTCTAAATCAAACACGGTTTGTGCTAGCTCTTTGAAACTTGACACAATAAAGCAGTTTCAAGTTCTATCTCTATGGTTTGTTTGCTGTTGATGTAGCCCTAAGCAGAGACTGGCGAGAATCACTTTCATGGAAAGGACCTGCCAAGCTTCCAAAAAAATACGAGTTGCCTGAAATCTCAGTACACACTTTTTCACCCAATCTTGATGAAAGTTCAGGTAATGATCAGTACACCAATCCCACTTGGCTCGCCAAATTTCGTTCTTCTAGGTTAAACCGTTCGTTGGCAATAACCTGGTTCATTTTGAGGTTTCACTCTGTTTTCTCCTATAGGGATACATGTATTTGGAACTCTAAATCAAACACGGTTTTGTGGTAGCTCTTTGAAACTTGACACAATAAAGCAGTTTCAAGTTCTATCTCTATGGTTTGTTTGCTGATGATGTAGCCCTAAGCAGAGACTGGCGAGAATCACTTTCATGGAAAAGGCCTGCCAAGCTTCCAAAAAACTACGAGTTTCCTGAAATCTCAGCACACACTTTTTCACCCCATCTTGATGAAACTTTCAGGTAATGATCAGTACAACAATCCCACTTGGCTCGCCAAATTTCGTTCTTCTAGGTTAAACCGTTCGTTGGAAGGTAACCGGTTTCATTTTGAGGTTTCACTCTGTTTTCTCCTATAAGGATACATGTATTTGGAACTCTAAATCAAACATGGTTTGTGCTAGCTCTTTGAAACTTGACACAATAAAGCAGTTTCAAGTTTCTATCTCTATGGTTTGTTTGCTGTTGATGTAGCCTAAGCAGAGACTGGGCGAGAATCACTTTCATGGAAAGGACCTGTCCAGCTTCCAAAAAAATACGAGTTGCCTGAAATCTCAGTACACACTTTTTCACCCAATCTTGATGAAACTTTCAGGTAATGATCAGTACACCAATCCCACTTAGCTCGCCAAATTTCGTTCTTCTAGTTAAACCATTCGTTGGCAGTAACCGGTTTCATTTTGAGGTTTCACTCTGTTTTCTCCTATAGGGATACATGTATTTGGAACTCTAAATCAAATACGGTTTGTGCTAGCTCTTTGAAACTTGACACAATAAAGCAGTTTCAAGTTCTATCTCTATGGTTTGTTTGCTGTTGATGTAGCCCTAAGAAGAGACTGGCGAGAATCACTTTCATGGAAAGGGCCTGCCAAGCTTCCCAAAAAACTACGAGTTCCCTGAAATCTCAGCAAACAGTTTTCAACCCAATCTTGATGAAACTTTCAGGAAATGATCAGTACACCAATCCCACTTGGCTCGCCAAATTTCGTTCTTCTAGGTTAAACCGTTCGTTGGCAGTAACCGGTTTCATTTTGAGGTTTCACTCTGTTTTCTCCTATAGGGATACATGTATTTCGAACTCTAAATCAAACACGGTTTGTGCTAGCTCTTTGAAACTTGACACAATAAAGCAGTTTCAAGTTCTATCTCTATGGTTTGTTTGCTGTTGATGGAGACCTAAGCAGCGACTGGCGAGAATCACTTTAATGAAAAGGGCCTGCCAAGCTTCCAAAAAACTAGGCGTTGCCTGAAATCTCAGCAAACACTTTTTCACCCAATCTTGATGAAACTTTCAGGTAATGATCACTAGACCGATCCCACTTGGCTCGCCAAATTTCGTTCTTCTAGGTTAAACCGTTCGTTGGCAGTAACCGGTTTCATTTTGAGGTTTCACTCTGTTTTCTCCTATAGGGATACATGTATTTGGAACTCTAAATCAAACACGGTTTGTGCTAGCTCTTTGAAACTTGACACAATAAAGCAGTTTCAAGTTCTATCTCTATGGTTGTTTGCTGTTGATGTAGCCCTAAGCAGAGACTGGCGAGAATCACTTTCATGGAAAGGACCTGCCAAGCTTCCAAAAAAATACGAGTTGCCTGAAATCTCAGTACACACTTTTTCACCCAATCTTGATGAAAGTTTCAGGTAATGATCAGTACACCAATCCCACTTGGGCTCGCCAAATTTCGTTCTTCTAGGTTAAACCGTTCGTTGGCAATAACCGGTTTCATTTTGAGGTTCACTCTGTTTTCTCCTATAGGGATACATGTATTTGGAACTCTAAATCAAACACGGTTTGTGGTAGCTCTTTGAAACTTGACACAATAAAGCAGTTTCAAGTTCTATCTCTATGGTTTGTTTGCTGATGATGTAGCCCTAAGCAGAGACTGGCGAGAATCACTTTCATGGAAAGGGCCTGCCAAGCTTCCAAAAAACTACGAGTTGCCTGAAATCTCAGCACACACGTTTTCACCCAATCTTGATGAAACTTTCAGGTATGATCAGTACACCAATCCCACTTGGCTCGCCAAATTTCGTTCTTCTAGGTTAAACCGTTCGTTGGCAGTAACCGGGTTTCATTTTGAGGTTTCACTCTGTTTTCTCCTATAAGGATACATGTATTTGGAACTCTAAATCAAACATGGTTTGTGCTAGCTCTTTGAAACTTGACACAATAAAGCAGTTTCAAGTTCTATCTCTATGGTTTGTTTGCTGTTGATGTAGCCCTAAGCAGAGACTGGCGAGAATCACTTTCAGGAAAGGACCTGCCCAGCTTCCAAAAAATACGAGTTGCCTGAAATCTCAGTACACACTTTTTCACCCAATCTTGATGAAACTTTCAGTAATGATCAGTACACCAATCCCACTTAGCTCGCCAAATTTCGTTCTTCTAGGTTAAACCATTCGTTGGCAGTAACCGGTTTCATTTTAAGGTTTCACTCTGTTTTCTCCTATAGGGATACATGTATTTGGAACTCTAAATCAAATACGGTTTGTGCTAGCTCTTTGAAACTTGACACAATAAAGCAGTTTCAAGTTCTATCTCTATGGTTTGTTTGCTGTTGATGTAGCCCTAAGAAGAGACTGGCGAGAATCACTTTCATGGAAAGGGCCTGCCAAGCTTCCAAAAAACTACGAGTTGCCTGAAATCTCAGCAAACAGTTTTTCACCCAATCTTGATGAAACTTTCAGGAAATGATCAGTACACCAATCCCACTTGGCTCGCCAAAATTTCGTTCTTCTAGGTTAAACCGTTCGTTGGCAGTAACCGGTTTCATTTTGAGGTTTCACTCTGTTTTCTCCTATAGGGATACATGTATTCGAACTCTAAATCAAACACGGTTTGTGCTAGCTCTTTGAAACTTGACACAATAAAGCAGTTTCAAGTTCTATCTCTATGGTTTGTTTGCTGTTGATGGAGACCTAAGCAGCGACTGGCGAGAATCACTTTAATGGAAAGGGCCTGCCAAGCTTCCAAAAAACTAGGCGTTGCCTGAAATCTCAGCAAACACTTTTTCACCCAATCTTGATGAAACTTTCAGGTAATGATCACTAGACGATCCCACTTGGCTCGCCAAATTTCGTTCTTCTAGGTTAAACCATTCGTTGGCAGTAACCGGTTTCATTTTGAGGTTTCACTCTGTTTTCTCCTATGGATATACATGTCTTATTTGGAACTCTAAATCAAACACGGTTTTGTGCTAGGCTCTTTGAAACGTGACACAATAAAGCAGTTTCACGTTCTATCTCTATGGTTTGTTTGCTGTTGATGTAGCCCTAAGCAGAGACTGGCGAGAATCACTTTCATGGAAAGGGCCTGCCAAACTTCAAAAAACTACCAGTTGCCTGAAATCTCAGCACACATTTTTTCACCCAATCTTGATGAAACTTTCAGGTAATGATCAGTACACCCAATCCCACTTGGCTCGCCCAATTTCGTTCTTCTAGGTTAAACCGTTCGTTGGCAGTAACAGGTTTCATTTTGAGGTTTCACTCTGTTTTCTCCTATAGGGATACATGTATTTGGAACTCTAAATCAAACACGGTTTGTGGTAGCTCTTTGAAACTTGACACAATAAAGCAGTTTCAAGTTCTATCTCTATTTTTTGTTTGCTGTTGATGTAGCCCTAAGCAGAGAATGGGCGAGAATCACTTTCATGGAACGGGCCTGCCAAGCTTCCAAAAAACTACGAGTTGCCTGAAATCTCAGCAAACACTTTTTCACCCAATCTTGATGAAACTTTCAGGTAATGATCAGTACACCAATCCCACTTGGCTCGCCAAATTTCGTTCTTCTAGGTTAAACCGTTCGTTGGCAGTAACCGGTTTCATTTTGAGGTTTCACTCTGTTTTCTCCTATAGGGATACATGTATTTGGAACTCTAAATCAAACACGGTTTGTGCTAGTTCTTTGAAACTTGACACAATAAAGCAGTTTCAAGTTCTATCTCTATGGTTTGTTTGCTGTTGATGTAGCCCTAAGCAGAGACTGGCGAGAATCACTTTCATGGAAAGGGCCTGCCAAACTTCCAAAAACTACGAGTTGCCTGAAATCTCAGCACACATTTTTTCACCCAATCTTGATGAAACTTTCAGGTAATGATCAGTACACCAATCCCACTTGGCTCGCCAAATTTCGTTCTTCTAGGTTAAACCGTTCGTTGGCAGTAACCGGTTTCATTTTGAGGTTTCACTCTGTTTTCTCTTATAGGGATACATGTATTTGGAACTCTAATCAAACACGGTTTGTGCTAGCTCTTTGAAACTTGAAACAATAAAGCAGTTTCAAGTTCTATCTCTATGGTTTGTTTGCTGTTGATGTAGCCCTAAGCAGAGACTGGCGAGAATCACTTTCATGGAAAGGGCCTGCCAAGCTTTCAAAAAACTACGAGTTGCCTGAAATCTCTGCAAACAGTTTTTCACCCAATCTTGATGAAACTTTCAGGTAATGATCAGTACACCAATCCCACTTGGCTCGCCAAATTTCGTTCTTCTAGGTTAAACCGTTCGTTGGCAGTAACCGGTTTCATTTTGAGGTTTCACTCTGTTTTCTCCTATAGTGATACATGTATTTGGAACTCTAAATCAAACACGGTTTGTGGTAGCTCTTTGAAACTTGACACAATAAAGCAGTTTCAAGTTCTATCTCTATGGTTTGTTTGCTGTTGATGTAGCCCTAAGCAGAGACTGGCGAGAATCACTTTCATGGAAAGGGCCTGCCAAGCTTCCAAAAAACTACGAGTTGCCTGAAATCTCAGCAAACACTTTTTCACCCAATCTTGATGAAACTTTCAGGTAATGATCAGTACACCAATCCACTTGGCTCGCCAAATTTCGTTCTTCTAGGTTAACCGTTCGTTGGCAGTAACCGGTTTCATTTTGAGGTTTCACTCTGTTTTCTCCTATAGGGATACATGTATTTGGAAGTCTAAATCAAAACACGGTTTGTGGTAGCTCTTGAAACTTGACACAATAAAGCAGTTTCAAGTCTATCTCTATGGTTTGTTTGCTGTTGATGTAGCCCTAAGCAGAGACTGGCGAGAATCACTTTCATGGAAAGGGCCTGCCAAGCTTCCAAAAACTACGAGTTGCCTGAAATCTCAGCACACACTGTTTCACCCAATCTTGATGAAGCTTTCAGGTAATGATCAGTACACCAATCCCACTTGGCTCGCCAAATTTCGTTCTTCTAGTTAAACCGTTCGTTGGCAGTAACCGGTTTCATTTTGAGGTTTCACTCTGTTTCCTCCTATAGGGATACATGTATTTGGAACTCTAAATCAAACACGGTTTGTGCTAGCTCTTTGAAACTTGACACAATAAAGCAGTTTCAAGTTCTATCTCTATGGTTTGTTTGCTGTTGATGTAGCCCTAAGGAGAGACTGGCGAGAATCAATTACATGGAAAGGGCATGCCAAGCTTTTAAAAACTACGAGTTGCCTGAAGTCTCAGCAAACACTTTTTCACCCAATCTTGATGAAACTTTCAGGTAATGATCAGTACCAATCCCACTTGGCTCGCCAAATTTCGTTCTTCTAGGTTAAACCGTTCGTTGTCAGTAACCGGTTTCATTTTGAGGGTTTCACTCTGTTTTCTCCTATAGGGATACATGTATTTGGAAG
>NW_027524417.1:0-32247 GCF_052094955.1 Ictidomys tridecemlineatus
CTGCCAACGAACGGTTTAACCTAGAAGAACGAAATTTGGCGAGCCAAGTGGGATGGTGTACTGATCATTACCTGAAAGTTTCATCAAGATTGGGTGAAAATGTGTTTGCTGAGATTTCAGGCAACTCGTAGTTTTTTGGAAGCTTGGCAGGCCCTTTCCATGAAAGTGATTCTCGCCAGTCTCTGCTTAGGGCTACATCAACAGCAAACAAACCATAGAGATAGAACTTGAAACTGCTTTATTGTGTCAAGTTTCAAAGAGCTAGCACAAACCGTGTTTGATTTAGAGTTCTAAATACATGTATCCCTATAGGAGAAAAAAGAGTGAAACCTAAAAACGAAACCGGTTACTGCCAACGAACGGTTTAACCTAGAAGAACGAAATTTGGCGAGCCAAGTGGGATTGGTGTACTGATCATTACCTGAAAGTTTCATCAAGATTGGGTGAAAAAGTGTTTACTGAGATTTCAGGCAGCTCGTAGTTTTTTGGAAGATTGGCAGGCGCTTTCCATGAAAGTGATTCTCGCCAGTCTCTGTTTAGGGCTACATCAACAGCAAACAAACCATAGAGATAGAACTTGAAACTGCTTTATTGTGTTAAGTTTCAAAGAGCTAGCACAAACCGTGTTTGATTTAGAGTTCCAAATGCATGTATCCCTATAGGAGAAAAAAGAGTGAAACCTCAAAACGAAACCGGTTACTGCCAATAAACGGTTTAACCTAGATGAACTAAATTTGGCGAGCCAAGTGGGATTGGTGTACTGATCATTACCTGAAAGTTTAATCAAGATTGGGTGAAAAAGTGTATGCTTAGATTTCAGGCAACTCGTAGTTTTTTGGAAGCTTGGCAGGCCCTTTCCATGAAAGTGATTCTTGCCAGTCTCTGCTTAGGGCTACATCAACAGCAAACAAACCATAGAGATAGAACTTGAAACTGCTTTATTGTGTCAAGTTTCAAAGAGCTAGCACAAACCGTGTTTGATTTAGAGTTCCAAATACATGTATCCCTATAGGAGAAAACAGAGTGAAACCTCAAAATGAAACCGGTTACTGCCAACGAACGGTTTAACCTAGAAGAACGAAATTTGGCGAGCCAAGTGGGATTGGTGTACTGATCATTACCTGAAAGTTTCATCAAGATTGGGTGAAAAAGTGTTTACTGAGATTTCAGGCAGCTCGTAGTTTTTTGGAAGATTGGCAGGCGCTTTCCATGAAAGTGATTCTCGCCAGTCTCTGTTTAGGGCTACATCAACAGCAAACAAACCATAGAGATAGAACTTGAAACTGCTTTATTGTGTTAAGTTTCAAAGAGCTAGCACAAACCGTGTTTGATTTAGAGTTCCAAATGCATGTATCCCTATAGGAGAAAAAAGAGTGAAACCTCAAAACGAAACCGGTTACTGCCAAAAAACGGTTTAACCTAGATGAACTAAATTTGGCGAGCCAAGTGGGATTGGTGTACTGATCATTACCTGAAAGTTTAATCAAGATTGGGTGAAAAAGTGTATGCTTAGATTTCAGGCAACTCGTAGTTTTTTGGAAGCTTGGCAGGCCCTTTCCATTAAAGTGGTTCTCGCCAGTTTCTGCTTAGGGCTACATCAACAGCAAACAAACCATAGAGATAGAACTTGAAACTGCTTTATTGTGTCAAGTTTCAAAGAGCTAGCACAAACCGTGTTTGATTTAGAGTTCCAAATACATGTATTCCTATAGGAGAAAACAGAGTGAAACCTCAAAATGAAACCGGTTACTGCCAACGAACGGTTTAACCTAGAAGAATGAAATTTGGCGAGACAAGTTGGATTGGTGTACGGATCATTACCTGAAAGTATCATCAAGATTGGGTGAAAAAGTGTTTGCTGAGATTTCAGGCAACTCGTAGTTTTTTGGAAGCTTGGCAGGCCCTTTCCATGAAAGTGATTCTCGCCAGTCTCTGCTTAGAGCTACATCAACAGCAAACAAACCATAGAGATAGAACTTGAAATTGCTTTATTGTGTCAAGTTTCAAAGAGCTAGCACAAACCGTGTTTGATTTAGAGTTCCAAATACATGTATCCCTATAGGAGAAAACAGAGTGAAACCTCAAAATGAAACCGGTTACTGCCAAGGAACGGTTTAACCTAGAAGAACGAAATTTGGCGAGCCAAGTCGGATTGGTGTACTGATCATTACCTGAAAGTTTCATCAAGATTGGGTAAAAAAGTGTTTGCTGAGATTTCAGGCAACTCGTAATTTTTTGGAAGCCTGGCAGGCCCTTTCCATGAAAGTGATTCTCGCCAGTCTCTGCTTAGGGCTACATCAACAGCAAACAAACCATAGAGATAGAACTTGAAACTGCTTTATTATGTCAAGTTTCAAAGAGCTAGCACAAACCGTGTTTGATTTAGAGTTCTAAATACATGTATCCCTATAGGAGAAAACAGAGTGAAACCTAAAAATGAAACCGGTTACTGCCAACGAACGGTTTAACCTAGAAGAACGAAATTTGGCGAGCCAAGTGGGATTGGTGTACTGATCATTACCTGAAAGTTTCATCAAGATTGGGTGAAAAAGTGTGTGCTGAGATTTCAGGCAACTCGTAGTTTTTTGGAAGCTTGGAAGGCCCTTTTCATGAAAGTGATTCTCGCCAGTCTCTGCTTAGGGCTACATCAACAGCAAACAAACCATAGAGATAGAACTTGAAACTGCTTTATTGTGTCAAGTTTCAAAGAGCTAGCACAAACCGTGTTTGACTTAGAGTTCAAAATGCATGCATCCCTATAGGAGAAAAAAGAGTGAAACCTCAAAAGGAAACCGGTTACTGCCAACGAACGGTTTAACCTAGAAGAACGAAATTTGGCGAGCCAAGTGGGATGGTGTACTGATCATTACCTGAAAGTTTCATCAAGATTGGGTGAAAATGTGTTTGCTGAGATTTCAGGCAACTCGTAGTTTTTTGGAAGCTTGGCAGGCCCTTTCCATGAAAGTGATTCTCGCCAGTCTCTGCTTAGGGCTACATCAACAGCAAACAAACCATAGAGATAGAACTTGAAACTGCTTTATTGTGTCAAGTTTCAAAGAGCTAGCACAAACCGTGTTTGATTTAGAGTTCTAAATACATGTATCCCTATAGGAGAAAAAAGAGTGAAACCTAAAAACGAAACCGGTTACTGCCAACGAACGGTTTAACCTAGAAGAACGAAATTTGGCGAGCCAAGTGGGATTGGTGTACTGATCATTACCTGAAAGTTTCATCAAGATTGGGTGAAAAAGTGTTTACTGAGATTTCAGGCAGCTCGTAGTTTTTTGGAAGATTGGCAGGCGCTTTCCATGAAAGTGATTCTCGCCAGTCTCTGTTTAGGGCTACATCAACAGCAAACAAACCATAGAGATAGAACTTGAAACTGCTTTATTGTGTTAAGTTTCAAAGAGCTAGCACAAACCGTGTTTGATTTAGAGTTCCAAATGCATGTATCCCTATAGGAGAAAAAAGAGTGAAACCTCAAAACGAAACCGGTTACTGCCAAAAAACGGTTTAACCTAGATGAACTAAATTTGGCGAGCCAAGTGGGATTGGTGTACTGATCATTACCTGAAAGTTTAATCAAGATTGGGTGAAAAAGTGTATGCTTAGATTTCAGGCAACTCGTAGTTTTTTGGAAGCTTGGCAGGCCCTTTCCATTAAAGTGGTTCTCGCCAGTTTCTGCTTAGGGCTACATCAACAGCAAACAAACCATAGAGATAGAACTTGAAACTGCTTTATTGTGTCAAGTTTCAAAGAGCTAGCACAAACCGTGTTTGATTTAGAGTTCCAAATACATGTATTCCTATAGGAGAAAACAGAGTGAAACCTCAAAATGAAACCGGTTACTGCCAACGAACGGTTTAACCTAGAAGAACGAAATTTGGCGAGACAAGTTGGATTGGTGTACGGATCATTACCTGAAAGTATCATCAAGATTGGGTGAAAAAGTGTTTGCTGAGATTTCAGGCAACTCGTAGTTTTTTGGAAGCTTGGCAGGCCCTTTCCATGAAAGTGATTCTCGCCAGTCTCTGCTTAGAGCTACATCAACAGCAAACAAACCATAGAGATAGAACTTGAAATTGCTTTATTGTGTCAAGTTTCAAAGAGCTAGCACAAACCGTGTTTGATTTAGAGTTCCAAATACATGTATCCCTATAGGAGAAAACAGAGTGAAACCTCAAAATGAAACCGGTTACTGCCAAGGAACGGTTTAACCTAGAAGAACGAAATTTGGCGAGCCAAGTCGGATTGGTGTACTGATCATTACCTGAAAGTTTCATCAAGATTGGGTAAAAAAGTGTTTGCTGAGATTTCAGGCAACTCGTAATTTTTTGGAAGCCTGGCAGGCCCTTTCCATGAAAGTGATTCTCGCCAGTCTCTGCTTAGGGCTACATCAACAGCAAACAAACCATAGAGATAGAACTTGAAACTGCTTTATTATGTCAAGTTTCAAAGAGCTAGCACAAACCGTGTTTGATTTAGAGTTCTAAATACATGTATCCCTATAGGAGAAAACAGAGTGAAACCTAAAAATGAAACCGGTTACTGCCAACGAACGGTTTAACCTAGAAGAACGAAATTTGGCGAGCCAAGTGGGATTGGTGTACTGATCATTACCTGAAAGTTTCATCAAGATTGGGTGAAAAAGTGTGTGCTGAGATTTCAGGCAACTCGTAGTTTTTTGGAAGCTTGGAAGGCCCTTTTCATGAAAGTGATTCTCGCCAGTCTCTGCTTAGGGCTACATCAACAGCAAACAAACCATAGAGATAGAACTTGAAACTGCTTTATTGTGTCAAGTTTCAAAGAGCTAGCACAAACCGTGTTTGACTTAGAGTTCAAAATGCATGCATCCCTATAGGAGAAAAAAGAGTGAAACCTCAAAAGGAAACCGGTTACTGCCAACGAACGGTTTAACCTAGAAGAACGAAATTTGGCGAGCCAAGTGGGATGGTGTACTGATCATTACCTGAAAGTTTCATCAAGATTGGGTGAAAATGTGTTTGCTGAGATTTCAGGCAACTCGTAGTTTTTTGGAAGCTTGGCAGGCCCTTTCCATGAAAGTGATTCTCGCCAGTCTCTGCTTAGGGCTACATCAACAGCAAACAAACCATAGAGATAGAACTTGAAACTGCTTTATTGTGTCAAGTTTCAAAGAGCTAGCACAAACCGTGTTTGATTTAGAGTTCTAAATACATGTATCCCTATAGGAGAAAAAAGAGTGAAACCTAAAAACGAAACCGGTTACTGCCAACGAACGGTTTAACCTAGAAGAACGAAATTTGGCGAGCCAAGTGGGATTGGTGTACTGATCATTACCTGAAAGTTTCATCAAGATTGGGTGAAAAAGTGTGTGCTGAGATTTCAGGCAACTCGTAGTTTTTTGGAAGCTTGGCAGGCCCTTTTCATGAAAGTGATTCTCGCCAGTCTCTGCTTAGGGCTACATCAACAGCAAACAAACCATAGAGATAGAACTTGAAACTGCTTTATTGTGTCAAGTTTCAAAGAGCTAGCACAAACCGTGTTTGACTTAGAGTTCCAAATGCATGCATCCCTATAGGAGAAAACAGAGTGAAACCTCAAAAGGAAACCGGTTACTGCCAACGAACGGTTTAACCTAGAAGAACGAAATTTGGCGAGCCAAGTGGGATTTATGTAGTGATCATTACCTGAAAGTTTCATCAAGATTGGGTGAAAAAGTGTTTGCTTAGATTTAAGGCAACTCGTAGTTTTTTGGAAGCTTGGCAGGCCCTTTCCATGAAAGTGATTCTCACCAGTCTCTGCTTAGGGCTACATCAACAGGAAACAAACCATAGAGATAGAACTTGAAACTGCTTTATTGTGTCAAGTTTCAAAGAGGTAGCACAAACCGTGTTTGATTTAGAGTTCCAAATACATGTATCCCTATAGGAGAAAACAGAGTGAAACCTCAAAATGAAACCAGTTACTGCCATCGAACTGTTTAACCTAGAAGAACGAAATTTGGCGAGCCAAGTGGGATTGGTGTACTGATCATTACCTGAAAGTTTCATCAAGATTGGGTGAAAAAGTGTTTGCTTAGATTTCAGGCAACTCGTAGTTTTTTGGAAGCTTTGCAGGCCCTTTTCATGAAAGTGATTCTCGCCAGTCTCTGCTTAGGGCTACATCAACAGCAAACAAACCATAGAGATAGAACTTGAAACTGCTTTATTGTGTCAAGTTTCAAAGAGCTAGCACAAACCGTGTTTGATTTAGAGTTCCAAATGTATGTATCCCTAAAGGAGAAAAAAGAGTGAAACCTCAAAACGAAACCGGTTACTGCCAACGAACGGTTTAACCTAGAAGAACGAAATTTGGCGAGCCAAGTGGGATTGGTGTACTGATCATTACCTGAAAGTTTCATCAAGATTGGGTGAATAAGTGTTTGCTTAGATTTCAGGCAACTCGTAGTTTTTTGGAAGCTTGGCAGGCCCTTTCCATGAAAGTGATTCTCGCCACTCTCTGCTTAGGGCTACATCAACAGCAAACAAACCATAGAGATAGAACTTGAAACTGCTTTATTGTGTCAAGTTTCAAAGAGCTAGCACAAACCGTGTTTGATTTAGAGTTCCAAATACATGTATCCGTATAGGAGAAAACAGAGTGAAACCTCAAAATGAAACCGGTTACTGCCAACGAACGGTTTAACCTAGAAGAACGAAATTTGGCGAGACAAGTTGGATTGGTGTACTGATCATTACCTGAAAGTATCATCAAGTTTGGGTGAAAAAGTGTTTGCTGAGATTTCAGGCAACTCGTAGTTTTTTGGAAGCTTGGCAGGCCCTTTCCATGAAAGTGATTCTCGCCAGTCTCTTCTTAGGGCTACATCAATAGCAAACAAACCATAGAGATAGAACTTGAAACTGCTTTATTGTGTCAAGTTTCAAAGAGCTAGCACAAACCGTGTTTGATTTAGAGTTCCAAATACATGTATCCCTATAGGAAAAACAGAGTGAAACCTCAAAATGAAACTGGTTACTGCCAACGAACGGTTTAACGTAGAAGAACGAAATTTGGCGAGCCAAGTGGGATTGGTGTACTGATCATTACCTGAAAGTTTCGTCAAGATTGGGTGAAAAAGTGTTTGCTGGGATTTCAGGAAACTCGTAGTTTTTTGGAAGCTTGGCAGGCCCTTTCCATGAAAGTGATTCTCGCCAGTCTCTGCTTAGGGCTACATCAACAGCAAACAAACCATAGAGATAGAACTTGAAACTGCTTTATTGTGTCAAGTTTCAAAGAGCTAGCACAAACCGTGTTTGATTTAGAGTTCCAAATGCATGTATCCCTATAGGAGAAAAAAGAGTGAAACCTAAAAACGAAACCGGTTACTGCCAACGAACGGTTTAACCTAGAAGAACGAAATTTGGCGAGCCAAGTGGGATTGGTGTACTGATCATTACCTGAAAGTTTCATCAAGATTGGGTGAAAAAGTGTTTGCTTAGATTTCAGGCAACTCGTAGTTTTTGGGAAGCTTGGCAGGCCCTTTCCATGAAAGTGATTCTCGCCAGTCTCTGCTTAGGGCTACATCAACAGCAAACAAACCATAGAGATAGAACTTGAAACTGCTTTATTGTGTCAAGTTTCAAAGAGCTAGCACAAACCGTGTTTGATTTAGAGTTCCAAATACATGTATACCTATAGGAGAAAACAGAGTGAAACCTCAAAATGAAACCGGTTACTGCCATCGAACGGTTTAACCTAGTAGAACGAAATTTGGTGAGACAAGTGGGATTGGTGTACTTATCATTACCTGAAAGTATCATCAAGATTGGGTGAAAAAGTGTTTGCTGAGATTTCAGGCAACTCGTAGTTTTTTGGAAGCTTGGCAGGCCCTTTCCATGAAAGTGATTCTCGCCAGTCTCTGCTTAGGGCTACATCAACATCAAACAAACCATAGAGATACAACTTGAAACTGCTTTATTGTGTCAAGTTTCAAAGAGCTAGCACAAACCGTGTTTGATTTAGAGTTCCAATTACATGTATCCCTATAGGAGAAAACAGAGTGAAACCTCAAAATGAAACCGGTTACTGCCAACGAACGGTTTAACCAAGAAGAACGAAATTTGGCGAGCCAACTGGGATTGGTGTACTGATCATTACCTGAAAGTTTCATCAAGATTGGGTGAAAAAGTGTTTGCTTAGATTTCAGGCAACTCGTAGATATTTGGAAGCTTGGCAGGCCCTTTCCATGAAAGTGATTCTCACCAGTCTCTGCTTAGGGCTACATCAACAGCAAACAATCCATAGAGATAGAACTTGAAACTGCTTTATTGTGTCAAGTTTCAAAGAGCTAGCACAAACCGTGTTTGACTTAGAGTTCCAAATACATGTATCCCTATAGGAGAAAACAGAGTGAAACCTCAAAATGAAACCAGTTACTGCCAACGAACGGTTTAACCTAGAAGAACGAAATTTGGCGAGCCAAGTGGAATTGGTGTACTGATCATTACCTGAAAGTTTCATCAAGATTGGGTCAAAAAGTGTTTGCTGAGATTTCAGGCAACTGGTAGTTGTTTGGAAGCTTGGCAGGCCCTTTCCATGAAAGTGATTCTCACCAGTCTCTGCTTAGGGCTACATCAACAGCAAACAAACCAAGAGATAGAACTTGAAACTGCTTTATTGTGTCAAGTTTCAAAGAGCTAGCACAAACCGTGTTTGATTTAGAGTTCCAAATACATGTATCCCTATAGGAGAAAACAACGGAAACCTCAAAATGAAACCGGTTACTGCCAACGAACGGTTTAACCTAGAAGAACGAAATTTGGCGAGCCAAGTGGGAATGGTGTACTGATCATTACCTGAAAGTTTCATCAAGATTGGGTGAAAAAGTGTTTGCTGAGATTTCAGGCAATTCGTAGTTTTTTGGAAGCTTGGCAGGCCCTTTCCATGAAAGTGATTCTCGCCAGTCTCTGCTTAGGGCTACATCAACAGCAAACAAACCATAGAGATAGAACTTGAAACTGCTTTTTGTGTCAAGTTTCAAAGAGCTAGCACAAACCGTGTTTGATTTAGAGTTCCAAATACATGTATCCCTATAGGAGAAAACAGAGTGAAACCTCAAAATGAAACCGGTTACTGCCAACGAACGGTTAAACCTAGAAGAACGAAATTTGGCGAGCCAACTGGGATTGGTGTACTGATCATTACCTGAAAGTTTCATCAAGATTGGGTGAAAAAGTGTTTGCTGAGATTTCAGGCAACTCGTAATTTTTTCGAAGCTTGGCAGGCCCTTTCCATAAAAGTGATTCTCGCCAGTCTCTGCTTAGGGCTACATCAACAGCAAACAAACCATAGAGATAGAACTTGAAACTGCTTTATTGTGTCAAGTTTCAAAGAGCTAGCACAAACCGTGTTTGATTTAGAGTTCCAAATGCATGTATGCCTATAGGAGAAAGAAGAGTGAAACCTCAAAACGAAACCGGTTACTGCCAACGAACGGTTTAACCTAGAAGAACGAAATTTGGCGAGCCAAGTGAGATTGGTGTACTGATCATTACCTGAAAGTTTCATCAAGATTGGGTGAAAAAGTGTTTGCTTAGACTGCAGGCAACTCGTAGTTTTTTGGAAGCTTGGCAGGCCCTTTCCATGAAAGTGATTCTCGCCAGTCTCTGCTTAGGGCTACATCAACAGCAAACAAACCATAGAGATAGAACTTGAAACTGCTTTATTGTGTCAAGTTTCAAAGAGCTAGCACAAACCGTGTTTGATTTAGAGTTCCAAATACATGTATCCCTATAGGAGAAAACAGAGTGAAACCTCAAAATGAAACCGGTTACTGCCAATGTATGGTTTAACCTAGAAGAACGAAATTTGGCGAGCCAAGTGGAATTGGTGTACTGATCATTACCTGAAAGTTTCATCAAGATTGGGTGAAAAAGTGTTTGCTTAGATTGCAGGCAACTCGTAGTTTTTTGGAAGCTTGGCAGGCCCTTTCCATGAAAGTGATTCTCGCCAGTCTCTGCTTAGGGCTACATCAACAGCAAACAAACCATAGAGATAGAACTTGAAACTGCTTTATTGTGTCAAGTTTCAAAGAGCTAGCACAAACCGTGTTTGATTTAGAGTTCCAAATACATGTATCCCTATAGGAGAAAACAGAGTGAAACCTCAAAATGAAACCGGTTACTGCCAACGAACGGTTTAACCTAGAAGAACGAAATTTGGCGAGCCAAGTGGGATTGGTGTACTGATCATTACCTGAAAGTTTCTTCAAGATTGGGTGAAAAAGTGTTTGCTGAGATTTCAGGCAACTCGTAGTTTTTTGGAAGCTTGGCAGGCCCTTTCCATGAAAGTGATTCTCGCCAGTCTCTGCTTAGGTCTACATCAATAGCAAACAAACCATAGACATAGAACTTGAAACTGCTTTATTGTGTCAAGTTTCAAAGAGCTAGCACAAACCGTGTTTGATTTAGAGTTCCAAATACATGTATCCCTATAGGAGAAAACAGAGTGAAACCTCAAAGTGAAACCGGTTACTGCCAACGAACGGTTTAACTTAGAAGAACGAAATTTGGTGAGCCAAGTGGGATTGGTGTACTGATCATTACCTGAAAGTATCATCAAGATTGGGTGAAAAAGTGTTTGCTGAGATTTCAGGCAACTAGTAGTTTTTTGGAAGCTTGGCAGGCCCTTTCTATGAAAGTGATTCTCGCCAGTCTCTGCTTAGGGCTACATCAACAGCAAACAAACCATAGAGATAGAACTTGAAACTGCTTTATTGTGTGAAGTTTCAAAGAACTAGCACAAACCGTGTTTGATTTAGAGTTCCAAATACATGTATCCCTATAGGAGAAAACAGAGTGAAACCTCAAAATGAAACCGGTTACTGCCAACGAATGGTTTAACCTAGAAGAACGAAATTTGGCGAGCCAAGTGGAATTGGTGTACTGATCATTACCTGAAAGTATCATCAAGATTGGGTGAAAAAGTGTTTGCTTAGATTGCAGGCAACTCGTAGTTTTTTGGAAGCTTGGCAGGCCCTTTCCATGAAAGTGATTCTCGCCAGTCTCTGCTTAGGGCTACATCAACAGCAAACAAACCATAGAGATAGAACTTGAAACTGCTTTATTGTGTCAAGTTTCAAAGAGCTAGCACAAACCGTGTTTGATTTAGAGTTCCAAATACATGTATCCCTATAGGAGAAAACAGAGTGAAACCTCAAAATGAAACCGGTTACTGCCAACGAATGGTTTAACCTAGAAGAACGAAATTTGGCGAGCCAAGTGGGACTGGTGTACTGATCATTACCTGAACGTATCATCAAGATTGGGTGAAAAAGTGTTTGCTGAGATTTCAGGCAACTCGTAGTTTTTTGGAAGCTTGGCAGGCCCTTTCCATGAAAGTGATTCTCGCCAGTCTCTGCTTAGGGCTACATCAACAGCAAACAAACCATAGAGATAGAACTTGAAACTGCTTTATTGTGTCAAGTTTCAAAGAGCTAGCACAAACCGTGTTTGATTTAGAGTTCCAAATACATGTATCCCAATAGGAGAAAACAGAGTGAAACCTCAAAATGAAACCGGTTACTGCCAACGAATGGTTTAACCAAGAAGAACGAAATTTGGCGAGCCAAGTGGAATTGGTGTACTGATCATTACCTGAAAGTTTCATCAAGATTGGGTGAAAAAGTGTTTGCTTAGATTGCAGGCAACTCGTAGTTTTTTGGAAGCTTGGCAGGCCCTTTCCATGAAAGGGATTCTCGCCAGTCTCTGCTTAGGGCTACATCAACAGCAAACAAACCATAGAGATAGAACTTGAAACTGCTTTATTGTGTCAAGTTTCAAAGAGCTAGCACAAACCGTGTTTGATTTAGAGTTCCAAATACATGTAGCCCTATAGGTGAAAACAGAGTGAAACCTCAAAATGAAACCGGTTACTGCCAACGAACCGTTTAACTTAGAAGAACGAAATTTGGCGAGCCAAGTGGGATTGGTGTACTGATCATTTCCTGAAAGTTTCATCAAGATTGGGTGAAAAAGTGTGTGCTGAGATTTTAGGCAACTCGAGGTTTTTGGAAGCTTGGCAGGCCCTTTCCATGAAAGTGATTCTCGCCAGTCTCTGCTTAGGGCTACATCAAAAGCAAACAAACCATAGAGATAGAACTTGAAACTGCTTTATTGTGTCAAGTTTCAAAGAGCTAGCACAAACCGTGTTTGATTTAGAGTTCCAAATACATGTATCCCTATAGGAGAAAACAGAGTGAAACCTCAAAATGAAACCGGTTACTGCCAACGAATGGTTTAACCTAGAAGAACGAAATTTGGCGAGCCAAGTGGAATTGGTGTACTGATCATTTCCTGAAAGTTTCATCAAGATTGGGTGAAAAAGTGTTTGCTTAGATTGCAGGCAACTCGTAGTTTTTTGGAAGCTTGGCAGGCCCTTTCCATGAAAGTGATTCTCGCCAGTCTCTGCTTAGGGCTACATCAACAGCAAACAAACCATAGAGATAGAACTTGAAACTGCTTTATTGTGTCAAGTTTCAAAGAGCTAGCACAAACCGTGTTTGATTTAGAGTTCCAAATACATGTATCCCTAAAGGAGAAAACAGAGTGAAACCTCAAAATGAAACCGGTTACTGCCAACGAATGGTTTAACCTAGAAGAACGAAATTTGGCGAGCCAAGTGGAATTGGTGTACTGATCATTACCTGAAAGTTTCATCAAGATTGGGTGAAAAAGTGTTTGCTTAGATTGCAGGCAACTCGTAGTTTTTTGGAAGCTTGGCAGGCCCTTTCCATGAAAGTGATTCTCGCCAGTCTCTGCTTAGGGCTACATCAACAGCAAACAAACCATAGAGATAGAACTTGAAACTGCTTTATTGTGTCAAGTTTCAAAGAGCTAGCACAAACCGTGTTTGATTTAGAGTTCCAAATACATGTATCCCTATAGGAGAAAACAGAGTGAAACCTCAAAATGTAACCGGTTACTGCCAACGAACGGTTTAACCTAGAAGAACGAAATTTGGCGAGCCAAGTGGGATTGGTGTACTGATCATTACCTGAAAGTTTCTTCAAGATTGGGTGAAAAAGTGTTTGCTGAGATTTCAGGCAACTCGTAGTTTTTTGGAAGCTTGGCAGGCCCTTTCCATGAAAGTGATTCTCGCCAGTCTCTGCTTAGGTCTACATCAATAGCAAACAAACCATAGACATAGAACTTGAAACTGCTTTATTGTGTCAAGTTTCAAAGAGCTAGCACAAACCGTGTTTGATTTAGAGTTCCAAATACATGTATCCCTATAGGAGAAAACAGAGTGAAACCTCAAAGTGAAACCGGTTACTGCCAACGAACGGTTTAACTTAGAAGAACGAAATTTGGTGAGCCAAGTGGGATTGGTGTACTGATCATTACCTGAAAGTATCATCAAGATTGGGTGAAAAAGTGTTTGCTGAGATTTCAGGCAACTAGTAGTTTTTTGGAAGCTTGGCAGGCCCTTTCTATGAAAGTGATTCTCGCCAGTCTCTGCTTAGGGCTACATCAACAGCAAATAAACCATAGACATAGAACTTGAAACTGCTTTATTGTGTCAAGTTTCAAAGAGCTAGCACAAACCGTGTTTGATTTAGAGTTCCAAATACATGTAGCCCTATAGGTGAAAACAGAGTGAAACCTCAAAATGAAACCGGTTACTGCCAACGAACCGTTTAACTTAGAAGAACGAAATTTGGCGAGCCAAGTGGGATTGGTGTACTGATCATTTCCTGAAAGTTTCATCAAGATTGGGTGAAAAAGTGTGTGCTGAGATTTTAGGCAACTCGAGGTTTTTGGAAGCTTGGCAGGCCCTTTCCATGAAAGTGATTCTCGCCAGTCTCTGCTTAGGGCTACATCAAAAGCAAACAAACCATAGAGATAGAACTTGAAACTGCTTTATTGTGTCAAGTTTCAAAGAGCTAGCACAAACCGTGTTTGATTTAGAGTTCCAAATACATGTATCCCTATAGGAGAAAACAGAGTGAAACCTCAAAATGAAACCGGTTACTGCCAACGAATGGTTTAACCTAGAAGAACGAAATTTGGCGAGCCAAGTGGAATTGGTGTACTGATCATTTCCTGAAAGTTTCATCAAGATTGGGTGAAAAAGTGTTTGCTTAGATTGCAGGCAACTCGTAGTTTTTTGGAAGCTTGGCAGGCCCTTTCCATGAAAGTGATTCTCGCCAGTCTCTGCTTAGGGCTACATCAACAGCAAACAAACCATAGAGATAGAACTTGAAACTGCTTTATTGTGTCAAGTTTCAAAGAGCTAGCACAAACCGTGTTTGATTTAGAGTTCCAAATACATGTATCCCTAAAGGAGAAAACAGAGTGAAACCTCAAAATGAAACCGGTTACTGCCAACGAATGGTTTAACCTAGAAGAACGAAATTTGGCGAGCCAAGTGGAATTGGTGTACTGATCATTACCTGAAAGTTTCATCAAGATTGGGTGAAAAAGTGTTTGCTTAGATTGCAGGCAACTCGTAGTTTTTTGGAAGCTTGGCAGGCCCTTTCCATGAAAGTGATTCTCGCCAGTCTCTGCTTAGGGCTACATCAACAGCAAACAAACCATAGAGATAGAACTTGAAACTGCTTTATTGTGTCAAGTTTCAAAGAGCTAGCACAAACCGTGTTTGATTTAGAGTTCCAAATACATGTATCCCTATAGGAGAAAACAGAGTGAAACCTCAAAATGTAACCGGTTACTGCCAACGAACGGTTTAACCTAGAAGAACGAAATTTGGCGAGCCAAGTGGGATTGGTGTACTGATCATTACCTGAAAGTTTCTTCAAGATTGGGTGAAAAAGTGTTTGCTGAGATTTCAGGCAACTCGTAGTTTTTTGGAAGCTTGGCAGGCCCTTTCCATGAAAGTGATTCTCGCCAGTCTCTGCTTAGGTCTACATCAATAGCAAACAAACCATAGACATAGAACTTGAAACTGCTTTATTGTGTCAAGTTTCAAAGAGCTAGCACAAACCGTGTTTGATTTAGAGTTCCAAATACATGTATCCCTATAGGAGAAAACAAAGTGAAACCTCAAAGTGAAACCGGTTACTGCCAACGAACGGTTTAACTTAGAAGAACGAAATTTGGTGAGCCAAGTGAGATTGGTGTACTGATCATTACCTGAAAGTATCATCAAGATTGGGTGAAAAAGTGTTTGCTGAGATTTCAGGCAACTAGTAGTTTTTTGGAAGCTTGGCAGGCCCTTTCTATGAAAGTGATTCTCGCCAGTCTCTGCTTAGGGCTACATCAACAGCAAATAAACCATAGACATAGAACTTGAAACTGCTTTATTGTGTCAAGTTTCAAAGAGCTAGCACAAACCGTGTTTGATTTAGAGTTCCAAATACATGTATCCCTATAGGAGAAAACAGAGTGAAACCTCAAAATGAAACCGGTTACTGCCAACGAATGGTTTAACCTAGAAGAACGAAATTTGGCGAGCCAAGTGGAATTGGTGTACTGATCATTACCTGAAAGTATCATCAAGATTGGGTGAAAAAGTGTTTGCTTAGATTGCAGGCAACTCGTAGTTTTTTGGAAGCTTGGCAGGCCCTTTCCATGAAAGTGATTCTCGCCAGTCTCTGCTTAGGGCTACATCAACAGCAAACAAACCATAGAGATAGAACTTGAAACTGCTTTATTGTGTCAAGTTTCAAAGAGCTAGCAGAAACCGTGTTTGATTTAGAGTTCCAAATACATGTATCCCTATAGGAGAAAACAGAGTGAAACCTCAAAATGAAACCGGTTACTGCCAACGAATGGTTTAACCTAGAAGAACGAAATTTGGCGAGCCAAGTGGGACTGGTGTACTGATCATTACCTGAACGTATCATCAAGATTGGGTGAAAAAGTGTTTGCTGAGATTTCAGGCAACTCGTAGTTTTTTGGAAGCTTGGCAGGCCCTTTCCATGAAAGTGATTCTCGCCAGTCTCTGCTTAGGGCTACATCAACAGCAAACAAACCATAGAGATAGAACTTGAAACTGCTTTATTGTGTCAAGTTTCAAAGAGCTAGCACAAACCGTGTTTGATTTAGAGTTCCAAATACATGTATCCCTATAGGAGAAAACAGAGTGAAACCTCAAAATGAAACCGGTTACTGCCAACGAACGGTTTAACCTAGAAGAACGAAATTTGGCGAGCCAAGTGGAATTGGTGTACAGATCATTACCTGAAAGTTTCATCAAGATTGGGTGAAAAAGTGTTTGCTGAGATTTCAGGCAACTGGTAGTTGTTTGGAAGCTTGGCAGGCCCTTTCCATGAAAGTGATTCTCTCCAGTCTCTGCTTAGGGCTACATCAACAGCAAACAAACCATAGAGATAGAACTTGAAACTGCTTTATTGTGTCAAGTTTCAAAGAGCTAGCACAAACCGTGTTAGATTTAGAGTTCCAAATACATGTATCCCTATAGGAGAAAACAGAGTGAAACCTCAAAATGAAACCGGTTATTGCCAACGAACGGTTTAACCTAGAAGAAAGAAATTTGGCGAGCCAAGTGGGAATGATGTACTGATCATTACCTGAAAGTTTCATCAAGATTGGGTGAAAAAGTGTTTGCTGAGATTTCAGGCAATTCGTAGTTTTTTGGAAGCTTGGCAGGCCCTTTCCATGAAAGTGATTCTCGAAAGTGTCTGCTAGGGCTATATAAACAGCAAACAAACCATAGATATAGAACTTGAAACTGCTTTATTGTGTCAAGTTTCAAAGAGCTAGCACAAACCGTGTTTGATTTAGAGTTCCAAATACATGTATCCCTATAGAAGAAAACAGAGTAAAACCTCAAAATGAAACCGGTTACTGCCAACGAACGGTTTAACCTAGAAGAACGAAATTTGGCGAGCCAAGTGGGATTGGTGTACTGATCATTACCTGAAAGTTTCATCCAGATTGGGTGAAAAAGTGTGTGCTGAGATTTCAGGCAACTCGTAGTTTTTTGGAAGCTTGGCAGGTCCTTTCCATGAAAGTGATTCTCGCCAGTCTCTGCTTAGGGCTACATCAACAGCAAACAAACCATAAAGATAGAACTTGAAACTGTTTATTGTGTCAAGTTTCAAAAAGCTAGCACAAACCGTGTTTGATTTAGAGTTCCAAATACATGTATCCCTATAGGAGAAAACAGAGTGAAACCTCAAAATGAAACCGGTTACTGCCAACGAACGGTTTAACCTAGAAGACGAAATTTGGCGAGCCAAGTGGGATTGGTGTACTGATCATTACCTGAAAGTATCATCAAGAATGGGTGAAAAAGTGTTTGCTGAGATTTCACGCAACACGTAGTTTTTTGGAATCTTGGCAGGCAGTTTCCATGAAAGTGATTCTCGCCAGTCTCTGATTAGGGCTACATCAACAGCAAACAAACCATAGAAATAGAACTTGAGACTGCTTTATTGTGTCAAGTTTCAAAGAGCTAGCACAAACCGTGTTTGATTTAGAGTTCCAAATACATGTATCCCTATAGGAGAAAACAGAATGAAACCTCAAAATGAAACCGGTTACAGCCAACGAACTGTTTCACCTAGAACAACGAAATTTGGCGAGCCAAGTGGGATTGGTGTACTGATCATTACCTGAAAGTATCATCAAGACTGGGTGAAAAAGTGTTTGCTGAGATTTCAGGCAACTCGTAGTTTTTTGGAAGCTTGGCAGGCCCTTTCCATGAAAGTGATTCTCGCCAGTCTCTGCTTAGGGCTACATCAACAGCAAACAAACCATAGAGATAGAACTTGAAACTGCTTTTTGTGTCAAGTTTCAAAGAGCTAGCACAAACCGTGTTTGATTTAGAGTTCCAAATACATGTATCCCTATAGGAGAAAACAGAGTGAAACCTCAAAATGAAACCGGTTACTGCCAACGAACTGTTTAACCTAGAAGAACGAAATTTGGCGAGCCAAGTGGGATTGGTGTACTGATCATTACCTGAATGTATCATCAAGATTGGGTGAAAAAGTGTTTGCTTAGATTGCAGGCAACTCGTAGTTTTTTGGAAGCTTGGCAGGCCCTTTCCATGAAAGTGATTCTCGCCAGTCTCTGCTTAGGGCTACATCAACAGCAAACAAACCATAGAGATAGAACTTGAAACTGCTTTATTGTGTCAAGTTTCAAAGAGCTAGCACAAACCGTGTTTGATTTAGAGTTCCAAATACATGTATCCCTATAGGAGAAAACAGAGTGAAACCTCAAAATGAAACCGGTTACTGCCAACGAATGGTTTAACCTAGAAGAACGAAATTTGGCGAGCCAAGTGGAATTGGTGTACTGATCCTTACCTGAAAGTTTCATCAAGATTGGGTGAAAAAGTGTTTGCTTAGATTGCAGGCAACTCGTAGTTTTTTGGAAGCTTGGCAGGCCCTTTCCATGAAAGTGATTCTCGCCAGTCTCTGCTTAGGGCTACATCAACAGCAAACAAACCATAGAGATAGAACTTGAAACTGATTTTTTGTGTCAATTTCAAAGAGCTAGCACAAACCGTGTTTGATTTAGAGTTCCAAATACATGTATCCCTATAGGAGAAAACAGAGTGAAACCTCAAAATGTAACTGGTTAATGCCAACGAACGGTTTAACCTAGAAGAACGAAATTTGGCGAGCCAAGTGGGATTGGTGTACTGATCATTACCTGAAAGTTTCATCAAGATTGGGTGAAAAAGTGTTTTCTGAGATTTCAGGCAACTCGTAGTTTTTTGGAAGCTTGGCAGGCCCTTTCCATGAAAGTGATTCTCGCCAGTCTCTGCTTAAAGCTACATCAACAGCAAACAAACCATAGAGATAGAACTTGAAACTGCTTTATTGTGTCAAGTTTCAAATAGCTAGCACAAACCGTGTTTGATTTAGAGTTCCAAATACATGTATCCCTATAGGAGAAAACAGAGTGAAACCTCAAAATGAAACCGGTTACTGCCAACGAACGGTTTAACTTAGAAGAACGAAATTTGGCGAGCCAAGTGGGATTGGTGTACTGATCATTACCTGAAAGTTTCATCAAGATTGGGTGAAAAAGTGTGTGCTGAGATTTTAGGCAACTCGAGGTTTTTGGAAGCTTGGCAGGCCATTTCAATGAAAGTGATTCTCGCAAGTCTCTGCTTAGGGGTATATCAAAAGCAAACAAACCATAGAGATAGAACTTGAAACTGCTTTATTGTGTCAAGTTTCAAAGAGCTAGCACAAACCGTGTTTGATTTAGAGTTCCAAATACATATATCCGTATAGGAGAAAACAGAGTGAAACCTCAAAATGAAACCGGTTACTGCCAACGAACGGTTTCACCTAGAAGAACGAAATTGGGCGAGCCAAGTGGGATTGGTGTACTGATCATTACCTGAAAGTATCATCAAGATTGGGTGAAAAAGTGTTTGCAGAGATTTCAGGCAACTCGTAGTTTTTTGGAAGCTTGGCAGGCCCTTTCCCTGAAAGTGATTCTCGCCAGTCTCTGCTTAGGGCTACATCAACAGCAAACAAACCATAGAGATAGAACTTGAAACTGCTTTATTGTGTCAAGTTTCAAAGAGCTAGCACAAACCGTGTTTGATTTAGAGTTCCAAATACATGTATCCCTATAGGAGAAAACAGAGTGAAACCTCAAAATGTAACCGGTTACTGCCAACGAACGGTTAAACCTAGAGAACGAAATTTGGCGAGCCAAGTGGAATTGGTGTACTGATCATTACCTGAAAGTTTCATCAAGATTGGGTGAAAATGTGTTTGCTGAGATTTCAGGCAACTGGTAGTTGTTTGGAAGCTTGGCAGGCCCTTTCCATGAAAGTGATTCTCGCCAGTCTCTGCTTAGGGCTACATCAACAGCAAACAAACCATAGAGATAGAACTTGAAACTGCTTTATTGTGTCAAGTTTCAAAGAGCTAGCACAAACCGTGTTTGATTTAGAGTTCCAAATACATGTATCCCTATAGGAGAAAACAGAGTGAAACCTCAAAATGAAACCGGTTACTGCCAACGAACGGTTTAACCTAGAAGAACGAAATTTGGCCAGCCAAGTGGGATTGGTGTACTGATCATTACCTGAAAGTTTCATCAAGATTGGGTGAAAAAGTGTTTGCTGAGATTTCAGGCAACTCGTAGTTTTTTGGAAGCTTGGCAGGCCCTTTCCATGAAAGTGATTCTCGCCAGTCTCTACTTAGGGCTACATCAACAGCAAACAAACCATAGTGATAGAACTTGAAACTGCTTTATTGTGTCAAGTTTCAAAGAGCTAGCACAAACCGTGTTTGATTTAGAGTTCCAAATACATGTATCCCTATAGGAGAAAACAGAGTGAAACCTCAAAATGTAACCGGTTACTGCCAACGAACGGTTTAACCTAGAAGAACGAAATTTGGCGAGCCAAGTGGGATTGGTGTACTGATCATTACCTGAAAGTTTCATCAAGATTGGGTGTAAAAGTGTGTGCTGAGATTTTAGGCAACTCGAGGTTTTTGGAAGCTTGGCAGGCCATTTCCATGAAAGTGATTCTCGCCAGTCTCTGCTTAGGGCTACATCAACAGCAAACAAACCATAGAGATAGAACTTGAAACTGCTTTATTGTGTCAAGTTTCAAAGAGCTAGCACAAACCGTGTTTGATTTAGAGTTCCAAATACATGTATCCCTATAGGAGAAAACAGAGTGAAACCTCAAAATGAAACCGGTTACTGCCAACGAACGGTTTAACTTATAAGAACGAAATTTGGTGAGCCAAGTGGGATTGGTGTACTGATCATTACCTGAAAGTATCATCAAGATTGGGTGAAAAAGTGTTTGCTGAGATTTCAGGCAACTCGTAGGTTTTTGGAAGCTTGGCAGGCCCTTTCCATGAAAGTGATTCTCGCCCGTCTCTGCTTAGGGCTTCATCAACAGCAAACAAACCATAGAGATAGAACTTGAAACTGCTTTATTGTGTCAAGTTTCAAAGAGCTAGCACAAACCGAGTTTGATTTAGAGTTCCAAATACATGTATCCCTATAGAAGAAAACAGAGTGAAACCTCAAAATGAAACCGGTTACAGCCAACGAACGGTTTAACCTAGAAGAACGAAGTTTGGCGAGCCAAGTGGGATTGGTGTACTGATCATTACCTGAAAGTATCATCAAGATTGAGTGAAGAAGTGTTTGCTGAGATTTCAGGCAACTCGTAGTTTTTGGAAGCTTTGCAGGCCCTTTCCATGAAAGTGATTCTCGCCAGTCTCTGCTTAGGGCTACATCAACAGCAAACAAACCATAGAGATAGAACTTGAAACTGCTTTATTGTGTCAAGTTTCAAAGAGCTAGCACAAACCGTGTTTGATTTAGAGTTCCAAATACATGTATCCCTATAGGAGAAAACAGAGTGAAACCTCAAAATGAAACCGGTTACTGCCAACGAACGGTTTAGCGTAGAAGAACGAAATGTGGCGAGCCAAGTGGGATTGGTGTACTTTTCATTACCTGAAAGTATCATCAAGATTGGGTGAAAAAGTGTTTGCTGAGATTTCAGGCAACTCGTAGATTTTGGAAGCTTGGCAGGCCCTTTCCATGAAAGTGATTCTCGCCAGTCTCTTCTTAGGGCTACAACAACAGCATACAAACCATAGAGATAGAACTTGAAACTGCTTTATTGTGTCAAGTTTCAAAGAGCTAGCACAAACCGTGTTTGATTTAGAGTTCCAAATACATGTATCCCTTAAGGAGAAAACAGAGTGAAACCTCAAAATGAAACCGGTTACTGCCAATGAACGGTTTCACCTAGAAGAACGAAATTTGGCGAGCCACGTGGGATTGGTGTACTGATCATTACCTGAAAGTATCATCAAGATTGGGTGAAAAAGTGTTTGCAGAGACTTCAGGCAACTCGTAGTTTTTTGGAAGCTTGGCAGGCCCTTTCCCTGAAAGTGATTCTCGCCAGTCTCTGCTTAGGGCTACATCAACAGCAAACAAACCATAGAGATAGAACTTGAAACTGCTTTATTGTGTCAAGTTTCAAAGAGCTAGCACAAACCGTGTTTGATTTAGAGTTCCAAATACATGTATCCCTATAGGAGAAAACAGAGTGAAACCTCAAAATGCAACCGGTTACTGCCAACGAACGGTTTAACCTAGAAGAACGAAATTTGGCGAGCCAAGTGGGATTGGTGTACTGATCATTACCTGAAAGTTTCATCAAGATTGGGTGAAAAAGTGTGTGCTGAGATTTCAGGCAACTCGTAGTTTTTTGGAAGCTTGGCAGGCCCTTTCCATGAAAGTGATTCTCGCCAGTCTCTGCTTAGGGCTACATCAACAGCAAACAAACCATAGAGATAGAACTTGAAACTGCTTTATTGTGTCAAGTATCAAAGAGCTAGCACAAACCGTGTTTGATTTAGAGTTCCAAATACATGTATCCCTATAGGAGAAAACAGAGTGAAACCTCAAAATGAAACCGGTTTCTGCCAACGAACGGTTTAACCTAGAAGAACAACATTTGGCGAGCCAAGTGGGATGGGTGTGCTGATCATTACCTGAAAGTTTCATCAAGATTGGGTGAAAAAGTGTGTGCTGAGATTTTAGGCAACTCGAGGTTTTTGGAAGCTTGGCAGGCCCTTTCCATGAAAGTGATTCTCGCCAGTCTCTGCTTAGGGCTACATCAACAGCAAACAAACCATAGAGATAGAACTTGAAACTGCTTTATTGTGTCAAGTTTCAAAGAGCTAGCACAAACCGTGTTTGATTTAGAGTTCCAAATACATGTATCCCTATAGGAGAAAACAGAGTGAAACCTCAAAATGAAACCGGTTACTGCCAACGAACGGTTTAATCTAGAAGAACGAAATTTGGCGAGCCAAGTGGGATTAGTGTACTGATCATTACCTGAAAGTTTCATCAAGATTGGGTGAAAAATTGTTTGCTGAGATTTCAGGCAACTCGTAGGTTTTTGGAAGCTTGGCAGGCCCTTTCCATGAAAGTGATTCTCGCCAGTCTCTGCTTAGGGCTACATCAACAGCAAACAAACCATAGAGATAGAACTTGAAACTGCTTTATTGTGTCAAGTTTCAAAGAGCTAGCACAAACCGAGTTTGATTTAGAGTTCCAAATACATGTATCCCTATAGAAGAAAACAGAGTGAAACCTCAAAATGAAACCGGTTACTGCCAACGAACGGTTTAACCTAGAAGTACGAAGTTTGGCGAGCCAAGTGGGATTGGTGTACTGATCATTACCTGAAAGTATCATCAAGATTGAGTGAAGAAGTGTTTGCTGAGATTTCAGGCAACTCGTAGTTTTTGGAAGCTTTGCAGGCCCTTTTTATGAAAGTGATTCTCGCCAGTCTCTGCTTAGGGCTACATCAACAGCAAACAAACCATAGAGATAGAACTTGAAACTGCTTTATTGTGTCAAGTTTCAAAGTGCTAGCACAAACCGTGTTTGATTTAGAGTTCCAAATACATGTATCCCTATAGGAGAAAACAGAGTGAAACCTCAAAATGAAACCGGTTACTGCCAACGAACGGTTTAACCTAGAAGAACGAA
Source organism: Ictidomys tridecemlineatus (assembly GCF_052094955.1). NCBI lineage: Eukaryota > Metazoa > Chordata > Mammalia > Rodentia > Sciuridae > Ictidomys > Ictidomys tridecemlineatus. The sequence goes on from NW_027524417.1 coordinate 23,463, forward strand.
ATTTGGCGAGCCAAGTGGGATTGGTGTACTGATCATTACCTGAAAGTTTCATCAAGATTGGGTGAAAAAGTGTGTGCTGAGATTTCAGGCAACTCGTAGTTTTTTGGAAGCTTGGCAGGCCCTTTCCCTGAAAGTGATTTCCGCCAGTCTCTGCATAGGGCTACATCAACAGCAAACAAACCATAGAGATACAACTTGAAACTGCTTTATTGTGTCAAGTTTCAAAGAGCTAGCACAAACCGTGTTTGATTTAGAGTTCCAAATACATGTATCCCTATAGGAGAAAACAGAGTGAAACCTCAAAATGAAACCGGTTACTGCCAACGAACGGTTTAACGTAGAAGAACGAAATGTGGCGAGCCAAGTGGGATTGGTGTACTTTTCATTACCTGAAAGTATCATCAAGATTGGGTGAAAAAGTGTTTGCTGAGATTTCAGGCAACTAGTAGTTTTTTGGAAGCTTGGCAGGCCCTTTCTATGAAAGTGATTCTCGCCAGTCTCTGCTTAGGGCTACATCAACAGCAAACAAACCATAGACATAGAACTTGAAACTGCTTTATTGTGTCAAGTTTCAAAGAGCTAGCACAAACCGTGTTTGATTTAGAGTTCCAAATAGATGTATCCCTATAGGAGAAAACAGAGTGAAACCTCAAAATGAAACCGGTTACAGCCAACGAACGGTTTAACCTAGAAGAACGAAATTTGGCGAGCCAAGTGGGATTGGTGTACTGATCATTACCTGAAAGTTTCATCAAGATTGGGTGAAAAAGTGTGTGCTGAGATTTTAGGCAACTCGAGGTTTTTGGAAGCTTGGCAGGCCCTTTCCATGAAAGTGATTCTCGCCAGTCTCTGCTTAGGGCTACATCAACAGCAAACAAACCATAGAGATAGAACTTGAAACTGCTTTATTGTGTCAAGTTTCAAAGAGCTAGCACAAACCGTGTTTGATTTAGAGTTCCAAATACATGTATCCCTATAGGAGAAAACAGAGTGAAACCTCAAAATGAAACCGGTTACTGCCAACGAACGGTTTAATCTAGAAGAACGAAATTTGGCGAGCCAAGTGGGATTAGTGTACTGATCATTACCTGAAAGTTTCATCAAGATTGGGTGAAAAATTGTTTGCTGAGATTTCAGGCAACTCGTAGGTTTTTGGAAGCTTGGCAGGCCCTTTCCATGAAAGTGATTCTCGCCAGTCTCTGCTTAGGGCTACATCAACAGCAAACAAACCATAGAGATAGAACTTGAAACTGCTTTATTGTGTCAAGTTTCAAAGAGCTAGCACAAACCGAGTTTGATTTAGAGTTCCAAATACATGTATCCCTATAGAAGAAAACAGAGTGAAACCTCAAAATGAAACCTGTTACAGCCAACGAACGGTTTAACCTAGAAGAACGAAGTTTGGCGAGCCAAGTGGGATTGGTGTACTGATCATTACCTGAAAGTATCATCAAGATTGAGTGAAGAAGTGTTTGCTGAGATTTCAGGCAACTCGTAGTTTTTGGAAGCTTTGCAGGCCCTTTTTATGAAAGTGATTCTCGCCAGTCTCTGCTTAAGGCTACATCAACAGCAAACAAACCATAGAGATAGAACTTGAAACTGCTTTATTGTGTCAAGTTTCAAAGTGCTAGCACAAACCGTGTTTGATTTAGAGTTCCAAATACATGTATCCCTATAGGAGAAAACAGAGTGAAACCTCAAAATGAAACCGGTTACTGCCAACGAACGGTTTAACCTAGAAGAACGAAATTTGGCGAGCCAAGTGGGATTGGTGTACTGATCATTACCTGAAAGTTTCATCAAGATTGGGTGAAAAAGTGTGTGCTGAGATTTCAGGCAACTCGTAGTTTTTTGGAAGCTTGGCAGGCCCTTTCCATGAAAGTGATTTCCGCCAGTCTCTGCATAGGGATACATCAACAGCAAACAAACCATAGAGATACAACTTGAAACTGCTTTATTGTGTCAAGTTTCAAAGAGCTAGCACAAACCGTGTTTGATTTAGAGTTCCAAATACATGTATCCCTATAGGAGAAAACAGAGTGAAACCTCAAAATGAAACCGGTTACTGCCAACGAACGGTTTAACCTAGAAGAACGAAATTTGGCGAGCCAAGTGGGATTGGTGTACTTTTCATTACCTGAAAGTATCATCAAGATTGGGTGAAAAAGTGTTTGCTGAGATTTCAGGCAACTCGTAGTTTTTTGGAAGCTTGGCAGGCCCTTTCCCTGAAAGTGATTCTCGCCAGTCTCTGCTTAGGGCTACATCAACAGCAAACAAACCATAGAGATAGAACTTGAAACTGCTTTATTGTGTCAAGTTTCAAACAGCTAGCACAAACCGTGTTTGATTTAGAGTTCCAAATACATGTATCCCTATAGGAGTAAACAGAGTGAAACCTCAAAATGAAACCGGTTACTGCCAACGAACGGTTTAACCTAGAAGAACGAAATTTGGCGAGCCAAGTGGGATTGGTGTACTGATCATTACCTGAAAGTATCATCAAGATTGGGTGAAAAATTGTTTGCTGAGATTTCAGGCAACTCGTAGTTTTTTAGAAGCTTGGCAGGCCCTTTCCATGAAAGTGATTCTCGCCAGTCTCTGCTTAGGGCTACATCAACAGCAAACAAACCATAGAGATAGAACTTGAAACTGCTTTATTGTGTCAAGTTTCAAAGAGCTAGCACAAACCTTGTTTGATTTAGAGTTCCAAATACATGTATCCCTATAGGAGAAAACAGAGTGAAACCTCAAAATGAAACCGGTTACTGCCAACGAACGGTTTAACCTAGAAGAACGAAATTTGGTGAGCCAAGTGGGATTGGTGTACTGATCATTACCTGAAAGTATCATCAAGATTGGGTGAAAAAGTGTTTGCTGAGATTTCAGGCAACTAGTAGTTTTTTGGAAGCTTGGCAGGCCCTTTCTATGAAAGTGATTCTCGCCAGTCTCTGCTTAGGGCTACATCAACAGCAAACAAACCATAGAGATAGAACTTGAAACTGCTTTATTGTGTCAAGTTTCAAAGAGCTAGCACAAACCGTGTTTGATTTAGAGTTCCAAATAGATGTATCCCTATAGGAGAAAACAGAGTGAAACCTCAAAATGAAACCGGTTACAGCCAACGAACGGTTTAACCTAGAAGAACGAAATTTGGCGAGCCAAGTGGGATTGGTGTACTGATCATTACCTGAAAGTTTCATCAAGATTGGGTGAAAAAGTGTGTACTGAGATTTCAGGCAACTCGAGGTTTTTTGAAAGCTTGGCAGGCCCTTTCCGTGAAAGTGATTCTCGCCAGTCTCTGCTTAGGGCTACATCAACAGCAAACAAACCATAGAGATAGAACTTGAAACTGCTTTATTGTGTCCAGTTTCAAAGAGCTAGCACAAACCATGTTTGATTTAGAGTTCCAAATACATGTATCCCTATAGGAGAAAACACAGTGAAACCTCAAAATGAAACCGGTTACTGCCAACGAACGGTTTAACCTAGAAGAACGAAATTTGGCAAGCCAAGTCGGATTGGTGTACTGATCATTACCTGAAAGTATCATCAAGATTGGGTCAAAAAGTGTTTGCTGAGATTTCAGGCAATTCGTAGTTTTTTGGAAGCTTGGCAGGCCCTCTCCATGAAAGTGATTCTCGCCAGTCTCTGCTTAGGGCTACATCAACAGCAAACAAACCATAGAGATAGAACTTGAAACTGCTTTATTGTGTCAAGTTTCAAAGAGCTAGCACAAACCGTGTTTGATTTAGAGTTCCAAATACATGTATCCCTATAGGAGAAAACAGAGTGAAACCTCAAAATGAAACCGGTTACTGCCAACGAACGGTTTAACCTAGAAGAACGAAATTTGGTGAGCCAAGTGGGATTGGTGTACTGATCATTACCTGAAAGTTTCATCAAGATTGGGTGAAAAAGTGTGTGCTGAGATTTTAGGCAACTCGAGGTTTTTGGAAGCTTGGCAGGCCCTTTCCATGAAAGTGATTCTCGCCAGTCTCTGCTTAGGGCTACATCAATAGCAAACAAACCATAGAGATAGAACTTGAAACTGCTTTATTGTGTCAAGTTTCAAAGAGCTAGCACAAACCGTGTTTGATTTAGAGTTCCAAATACATGTATCCCTATAGGAGAAAACAGAGTGAAACCTCAAAATGAAACCGGTTACTGCCAACGAACGGTTTAATCTAGAAGAACGAAATTTGGCGAGCAAAGTGGGATTAGTGTACTGATCATTACCTGACAGTTTCATCAAGATTGGGTGAAAAATTGTTTGCTGAGATTTCAGGCAAATCGTAGGTTTTTGGAAGCTTGGCAGGCCCTTTCCATGAAAGTGATTGTCGCCAGTCTCTGCTTAGGGCTACATCAACAGCAAACAAACCATAGAGATAGAACTTGAAACTGCTTTATTGTGTCAAGTTTCAAAGAGCTAGCACAAACCGAGTTTGATTTAGAGTTCCAAATACATGTATCCCTATAGAAGAAAACAGAGTGAAACCTCAAAATGAAACCGGTTACAGCCAACGAACGGTTTAACCTAGAAGAACGAAGTTTGGCGAGCCAAGTGGGATTGGTGTACTGATCATTACCTGAAAGTATCATCAAAATTGAGTGAAGAAGTGTTTGCTGAGATTTTAGGCAACTCGTAGTTTTTGGAAGCTTTGCAGGCCCTTTCCATGAAAGTGATTCTCGCCAGTCTCTGCTTAGGGCTACATCAACAGCAAACAAACCATAGAGATAGAACTTGAAACTGCTTTATTGTGTCAAGTTTCAAAGAGCTAGCACAAACCGTGTTTGATTTAGAGTTCCAAATACATGTATCCCTATAGGAGAAAACAGAGTGAAACCTCAAAATGAAACCGGTTACTGCCAACGAACGGTTTAACTAGAAGAACGAAATTTTGCGAGCCAAGTGGGATTGGTGTACTGATCATTACCTTGAAGTTTCATCAAGATTGGGTGAAAAAGTGTGTGCTGAGATTTCAGGCAACTCGTAGTTTTTTGGAAGCTTGGCAGGCCCTTTCCATGAAAGTGATTCTCGCCAGTCTCTGCTTAGGGCTACATCAACAGCAAACAAACCATAGTGATAGAACTTGAAACTGCTTTATTGTGTCAAGTTTCAAAGAGCTAGCACAAACCGTGTTTGATTTAGAGTTCCAAATACATGTATCCCTATAGGAGAAAACAGAGTGAAACCTCAAAATGAAACCGGTTACTGCCAACGAACGGTTTAACCTAGAAGAGCAAATTTGGCGAGCCAAGTGGGATTGGTGTGCTGATCATTACCTGAAAGTTTCATCAAGATTGGGTGAAAAAGTGTGTGCTGAGATTTCAGCAACTCGAGGTTTTGGAACCTTGGCAGGCCCTTTCCATGAAAGTGATTCTCGCCAGTCTCTGCTTAGGCTACATCAACAGCAACAAACATAGAGATAGAACTTGAACTGCTTATTGTGTCAAGTTTCAAAGAGCTAGCACAAACGGTGTTTGATTTAGAGTTCCAAATAAATGTATCCCTATAGTAGAAACAGAGTGAAACCTCAAAATGAAACCGGTTACTGCCAACGAATGGTTTAACCTAGAAGAACGAAATTTGGCGAGCCAAGTGGGATTGGTGTACTGATCATTACCTGAAAGTATCATCAAGATGGGTGAAAAAGTGTTTTCTGAGATTTCAGGCAACTCGTAGTTTTTTGGAAGCTTGGCAGGCCCTTTCCATGAAAGTGATTCTCGCCAGTTCTGCTTAGGGCTACATCAACAGCAAACAAACCATAGAGATAGAACTTGAAACTGCTTAATTGTGTCAAGTTTCAAAGAGCTAGCACAAACCGTGTTTGATTTAGAGTTCCAAATACATGTATCCCTATAGGAGAAAACAGAGTGAAACCTCAAAATGAAACCGGTTACTGCCAACGAACGGTTTAACGTAGAAGAACGAAATGTGGCGAGCCAAGTGGGATTGGTGTACTTTTCATTACCTGAAAGTATCATCAAGATTGGGTGAAAAAGTGTTTGCTGAGATTTCAGGCAACTCGTAGATTTTTGGAAGCTTGGCAGGCCCTTTCCATGAAAGTGATTCTCGCCAGTCTCTTCTTAGGGCTACATCAACAGCAAACAAACCATAGAGATAGAACTTGAACTGCTTTATTGTGTCAAGTTTCAAAGAGCTAGCACAAACCGTGTTTGATTAGAGTTCCAAATACATGTATCCCTATAGGAGAAAACAGAGTGAAACCTCAAAATGAAACCGGTTACTGCCAACGAACGGTTTCACCTAGAAGAACGAAATTTGGCGAGCCAAGTGGGATTGGTGTACTGATCATTACCTGAAAGTATCATCAAGATTGGGTGAAAAAGTGTTTGCAGAGATTTCAGGCAACTCATAGTTTTTTGGAAGCTTGGCAGGCCCTTTCCCTGAAAGTGATTCTCGCCAGTCTCTGCTTAGGGCTACATCAACAGCAAACAAACCATAGAGATAGAACTTGAAACTGCTTTATTGTGTCAAGTTTCAAAGAGCTAGCACAAACCGTGTTTGATTTAGAGTTCCAAATACATGTATCCCTATAGGAGAAAACAGAGTGAAACCTCAAAATGCAACCGGTTACTGCCAACGAACGGTTTAACCTAGAAGAACGAAATTTGGTGAGCCAAGTGGGATTGGTGTACTGATCATTACCTGAAAGTATCATCAAGATTGGGTGAAAAAGTGTTTGCTGAGATTTCAGGCAACTCGTAGTTTTTTGGAAGCTTGGCAGGCCCTTTCTATGAAAGTGATTCTCGCCAGTCTCTACTTAGGGCTACATCAACAGCAAACAAACCATAAACATAGAACTTGAAACTGCTTTATTGTGTCAAGTTTCAAAGAGTTAGCACAAACCGTGTTTGATTTAGAGTTGCAAATACATGTATCCCTATAGGAGAAAACAGAGTGAAACCTCAAAATGAAACCGGTTACAGCTAACGAACGGTTTAACCTAGAAGAACGAAATTTGGCAAGCAAGTGGGATTGGTGTACTGATCATTACCTGAAAGTTTCATCAAGATTGGGTGAAAAAGTGTGTGCTGAGATTTCAGGCAACTCGAGGTTTTTTGAAAGCTTGACAGGCCCTTTCCGTGAAAGTGATTCTCGCCAGTCTCTGCTTAGGGCTACATCAACAGCAAACAAACCATAGAGATAGAATTTGAAACTGCTTTATTATGTCCAGTTTCAAGAGCTAGCACAAACCGTGTTTGATTTAGAGTTCCAAATACATGTATCCCTATAGGAGAAACAGAGTGAAACCTCAAAATGAAACCGGTTACTGCCAACGAACGGTTCTAACCTAGAAGAACGAAATTTGGCAAGCCAAGTCGGATTGGTGTACTGATCATTACCTGAAAGTATCATCAAGATTGGGTCAAAAAGTGTTTGCTGAGATTTCAGGCAAATCGTAGTTTTTTGGAAGCTTGGCAGGCCCTTTCCATGAAAGTGATTCTCGCCAGTCTCTGCTTAGGGCTACATCAACAGCAAACAAACCATAGAGATAGAACTTGAAACTGCTTTATTGTGTCAAGTTTCAAAGAGCTAGCACAAACCGTGTTTGATTTAGAGTTCCAAATACATGTATCCCTATAGGAGAAAACAGAGTGAAACCTCAAAATGAAACCGGTTACTGCCAACGAACGGTTTAACCTAGAAGAACGAAATTTGGCGAGCCAAGTGGGATTGTTGTACTGATCATTACCTGAAAGTTTCATCAAGATTGGGTGAAAAAGTGTGTGCTGAGATTTTAGGCAACTCGAGGTTTTTGGAAGCTTGGCAGGCCCTTTCCATGAAAGTGATTCTCGCCAGTCTCTGCTTAGGGCTACATCAATAGCAAACAAAACATAGAGATAGAACTTGAAACTGCTTTATTGTGTCAAGTTTCAAAGAGCTAGCACAACCGTGTTTGATTTAGAGTTCCAAATACATGTATCCCTATAGGAGAAAACAGAGTGAAACCTCAAAATGAAACCGGTTACTGCCAACGAACGGTTTAACTTAGAAGAACGAAATTTGGCGAGCCAAGTGTGATTAGTGTTCTGATCATTACCTGAAAGTTTCATCAAGATTGGGTGAAAAAGTGTTTGCTGAGATTTCAGGCAACTCGTAGGTTTTTGGAAGCTTGGCAGGCCTTTTCCATGAAAGTGATTCTCGCCAGTCTCTGCTTAGGGCTACATCAACAGCAAACAAACCATAGAGATAGAACTTGAAACTGCTTTATTGTGTCAAGTTTCAAAGAGCTAGCACAAACCGTGTTTGATTTAGAGTTCCAAATACATGTATCCCTATACGAGAAAACAGAGTGAAACCTCAAAATGAAACCGGTTACAGCCAACGAACGGTTTAACCTAGAAGAACGAAATTTGGCGAGCCAAGTGGGATTGGTGTAGTGATCATTACCTGAAAGTATCATCAAGATGAGTGAAGAAGTGTTTGCTGAGATTTCAGGCAACTAGTAGTTTTTTGGAAGCTTGGCAGGCCCTTTCTATGAAAGTGATTCTCGCCAGTCTCTGCTTAGGGCTACCTCAACAGCAAACAAACCATAGACATAGAACTTGAAACTGCTTTATTGTGTCAAGTTTCAAAGAGCTAGCACAAACCGTGTTTGATTTAGAGTTCCAAATACATGTATCCCTATAGGAGAAAACAGAGTGAAACCTCAAAATGAAACCGGTTACAGCCAACGAACGGTTTAACCTAGAAGAACAAAATTCATCGAGCCAAGTGGGATTGGTGTACTGATCATTACCTGAAAGTTTCATCAAGATT